>NC_080466.1:21792500-22092500 GCF_030265055.1 Doryrhamphus excisus | reverse complement strand
ATGTTACATCTTTTTTTGATGGCCATCTCTGTGTGGAGTTTGCATGTTCTCCCCGTGCATGCGTGGGTTTTCTCCGGGTACTCCGGTTTCCTCCCACATTCCAAAAACATGCTAGGTTAATTGGCCACTCCAAATTGGTTGTTTGTCTATATGTGCCCTGTGATTGGCTGGCCACCAGTCCAGGGTGTACCCCGCCTCTTGCTCCAAGACAGCTGGGATAGGCTCCAGCACCCCCGTGACCCTCGTGAGGATAAGCGGTAGAAAATGAATGAATGAATGAATGAATGGTTTCACATTATTTATTATAAGTACAATTGATTTGGTTAGAGTATGTTTTGGTTAGAGTCGAACCTTCTGGTTTACGTTTATGACGAACCTACGGGTATGACGCTATCCAAGGTTCTGCTGTATTTATGCTTGCCGTTTAATGTTCCAGGTAACAAAGTGCCGGGCAGATGAAGACATGGAAAAGACCAATGCTCTTCACCAGAGGTGTCTAAATGCCGAGAGGATGATGGATGAAATGAGCGTCTCGTTGCAAAGCACTCAATGTAAACTCCGGAAGTTAGAAATGGAGTAAGTGTAAAAAGTTCCGGCTTGGTGTCATGGCTTGTCGATGTAACGCTCGCAGTTGGCTTTCATCGACAGGCGGGGTGATATGAAAATGTTGGTATTGACCAGATGCCAAGTAATTGCCAATACTGATTCTAATAACAATCTAATAACAATGAAACTAAAACTGAATAAAACATACAAATCAATCCAAACTGAGCAGACGGCTTCCAGAGAGAATGTCTGATTAGTCATGCAAAAAATTTAGTTCATATAGGAGCTACACTTGTAGCATATGTGAGAGGACGTGAGGGAGACAGACAATGAAGGGCAGACTCACATGCCTAAACGCCCAAGGCTATATGAATGAGGCGAGCAATACGATTTTTAACAGCAGACTTCTAGACATGAAATAACCCCCCTAAGTTTATCACCCAGTAAGACTCGTGTGTAGCTGTGAATGTTTCTTGGTACTGGGGGGGGGGGGGTTATACGACCGCAACAGTAGTAGATCATTCAACGCTGCAATAAAAGCCTGTTGTTCCGGCAATCAAGTCTGCTGCTTGTGTGTCTCAGGAAAAAAAACATTACAATAACATAGTGACCGGCGTAGAATACTACATATTATCGCAACATCTTTGTATTTTTCTTTTAGACATTTAGGCAAAAAATACCTTTAAAAATACCTTTAAAAATATTTGCATATTTTTGGACTACATTCAACTATATGAAATGTGCAATATTTAGTTCAGCCAGGAGAGGTGTGGTAACACGTATTTTTTTTCCCATCAACAGCAGCAGCGAGGAAGCGCAGCGCAGCCAGGAGGAAGTGCAGCGTCTGCAGGGCTGCTTGGCCACAGCCTGGAAGGACCGCGACAGTATCAGTGAGGATCGACTCCAGCTGCAACAAGAGAACCTGAAGCTCCACAGGGAGATGGATGAGCTGCACAGAACGTCCATGATGGCCCAAACCACTTCCAGACAGCAGGTGAGTTAGCTTTCATGTTCTGGCTTTGGTGCGGTTCCATTTCAGTTGGGTGCGGGTCGTTGCAGATGTTGCAGATGGAGCAAGAGACCAAGAGGAAGGTGCAGACATTTCAAGCACAGATGGTGGCGCTGGAAGAGACCAGCCGCAGCTTGAATGCTGATCGGATGCACCTCCTCATGGCACAGCAGAAAAGTCTTCAGCTCTCCAAGGAAGAGGCCACCAACATGGCAAAGGCCTTTGAAACCAGGATCCAACAGCTCATGTAAGAACTGACTCTGGGGGTGTTTCCATCTGTGATCGGATCGGTCAATTTTTGAAGATTGTTGAACCACAAGGCCCTGATGTACCACCCATTCAGTGCCAAATTAAAGCTATAAATACACAATAAAATGAAGTGTGAAGTGATTTGAACCCTTCCTCTCCTGACTGTGAGGCTGACGTGCTCACCACGAAGTCACCGTGCGGCCCAGCTGCTGCCGCCGAGGCCATCGGTATCTCCCTGACTTCCTGACTACAAATGTGTGATGAAAGTTGTGAGCTGTAGAGCTAACCTGGGTGTAATTGCGTTGTGCTGCTTTTCAGGACGGAGACGAATCAACACAAGCTACGATTGCGGGAGCTGGAGCTGCAGCTCAGAAACAATCACGACACGATGACCGAGGTTTGTGCAACACGACAGCATCGTGTCATGTTCACGGTCCTTCAGTCAAACCTCACTCAGTGACTCATTTTTCTCATACAAAGTACTGAATGTATGGGAGAACATTTTCCTGATGGATGTTTAGCACACTGGCGTCACAGTCGAAATAAACATAAGCACAAAATGTTCAAAAACCCGCTGCTTATTATTGCCCAAAGTCACAAGTGAATGTACAAGCAATGGCTAGTTCAAGGGGCCACTGTACATGTTTGTGTGTGCAGTACGAGAGGCAGCTAGCAGAGCATCACGACAAGTCGGTTTCTCTGCGGAGACGACTGACCCAGGCTGAGCAAAGGGCAGCGACTGCTACACAACAGGTATTGGCTGGCTACACCAGTATTTTATGGGATATGCGATAGCAGGCGACCATATTTGGTTTTCTGTGGTGTTGATCAGTACTACTTCATTTGGAAAGCGCTAAATGTTTGGCCTGATATTTCACATGCAGCAGTCTTAGTCTGATAGACACCATTGTTGTGTGAATGTGCCTCATCGATTTCCTCACAGCTGTCTATGATGACATCCCAGCGAACAGCAGCGAGACTGCAAAATGAAGATTCTGACTGTACGTGAACCCGACACGTTGACATTTACTTGTCAGGAGAATGTGTGATAATAAAGGATTTTGATTTGTAGACACATTTTTCCTCCATTTGTGCATATTTCTATTCAGATTCGTGCATTTTCATTTGATATACCGTATTTTCAGGACTATAAGTTCCCCCGGAGTATAAGTCGCACAAGGCCAAAAATGCATCATTAGGTAGAAAAAAACACAAGTCGCACTGGGGTATAAGTCGCACAAGGCCAAAAATGCATCATGAGGTAGAAAAAAACATACATAAGTCGCACTGGAGTATAAGTCGCACTAGGCCAAAAATGCATCATTAGGTAGAAAAAAACATTCATAAGTCGCACTAGGCCAAAAATGCATCATTAGGTAGAAAAAAACACACATAAGTCGCACTGGGGTATAAGTGACACAAGGCCAAAAATGCATCATTAGGTAGAAAAAAATATAAGTCGCACTGGAGTACAAGTCGCACAAGGCCAAAAATCCATCATTAGGTACAAAAAAAAACATAAGTCGCACTGGAGTATAAGTCGCACAAGGCCAAAAATGCATCATTAGGTAGAAAAAAACATACATAAGTCGCACAAGGCCAAAAATGCATCATTAGGTACAAAAAAAAAAACATAAGTCGCACAAGGCCAAAAATGCATCATTAGGTAGAAAAAAACATACATAAGTCGCACTGGAGTATAAGTCGCACAAGGCCAAAAATCCATCATTAGGTACAAAAAAACATAAGTCGCACTGGAGTATAAGTTGCACAAGGCCAAAAATGCATCATTAGGTAGAAAAAAACATACATAAGTCGCACAAGGCCAAAAATGCATCATGAGGTAGAAAAAAACATACATAAGTCGCACAAGGCCAAAAATCCATCATTAGGTACAAAAAAACACATAAGTCGCACTGGAGTATAAGTCGCACAAGGCCAAAAATCCATCATTAGGTACAAAAAAACATACATAAGTCGCACTGGAGTATAAGTCGCACAAGGCCAAAAATCCATCATTAGGTACAAAAAAACATAAGTCGCACTGGAGTATAAGTCGCACAAGGCCAAAAATCCATCATTAGGTACAAAAAAACATAAGTCGCACTGGAGTATAAGTCGCACAAGGCCAAAAATGCATCATTAGGTAGAAAAAAACACAAGTCGCACTGGGGTATAAGTCGCACAAGGCCAAAAATGCATCATGAGGTAGAAAAAAACATACATAAGTCGCACTGGAGTATAAGTCGCACTAGGCCAAAAATGCATCATTAGGTAGAAAAAAACATTCATAAGTCGCACTAGGCCAAAAATGCATCATTAGGTAGAAAAAAACACACATAAGTCGCACTGGGGTATAAGTGACACAAGGCCAAAAATGCATCATTAGGTAGAAAAAAATATAAGTCGCACTGGAGTACAAGTCGCACAAGGCCAAAAATCCATCATTAGGTACAAAAAAAAACATAAGTCGCACTGGAGTATAAGTCGCACAAGGCCAAAAATGCATCATTAGGTAGAAAAAAACATACATAAGTCGCACAAGGCCAAAAATGCATCATTAGGTACAAAAAAAAAAACATAAGTCGCACAAGGCCAAAAATGCATCATTAGGTAGAAAAAAACATACATAAGTCGCACTGGAGTATAAGTCGCACAAGGCCAAAAATCCATCATTAGGTACAAAAAAACATAAGTCGCACTGGAGTATAAGTTGCACAAGGCCAAAAATGCATCATTAGGTAGAAAAAAACATACATAAGTCGCACAAGGCCAAAAATGCATCATGAGGTAGAAAAAAACATACATAAGTCGCACAAGGCCAAAAATCCATCATTAGGTACAAAAAAACACATAAGTCGCACTGGAGTATAAGTCGCACAAGGCCAAAAATCCATCATTAGGTACAAAAAAACATACATAAGTCGCACTGGAGTATAAGTCGCACAAGGCCAAAAATCCATCATTAGGTACAAAAAAACATAAGTCGCACTGGAGTATAAGTCGCACAAGGCCAAAAATCCATCATTAGGTACAAAAAAACATAAGTCGCACTGGAGTATAAGTCGCACAAGGCCAAAAATGCATCATTAGGTAGAAAAAAACATACATAAGTCGCACAAGGCCAAAAATGCATCATGAGGTAGAAAAAAACATACATAAGTCGCACTGGAGTATAAGTCGCACTAGGCCAAAAATGCATCATTAGGTAGAAAAAAACACACATAAGTCGCACTGGAGTATAAGTCACACAAGGCCAAAAATGCATCATTAGGTACAAAAAAAAAAAACATAAGTCGCACTGGGGTATAAGTGACACAAGGCCAAAAATGCATCATTAGGTAGAAAAAAAACACACATAAGTTGCACTGGAGTATAAGTCGTATTTTTTGCAGGTAATTTATTTCCCAAACTACTTGACCAAAAGAAGGCACGTTCTAACAATACAAGAATAGAGAACAGGCTGAATAGATGTAAGATATGCTAATGGTTATTCAGCTACACCAAAAATAAACATGAACAGAAAAGGTGTTCCAGTTTTTTTCATTTATAAGTCGCTCTGGAGTATAAGTCGCAGGAACAGCAACCTATGAAAAAAGTGCGACTTATAGTCCGGAAAATACGCTAATATCCTCTTATCTAACAGCTGCTGCTTTCATTTTGTTGTAGTCTTGTACATGCGCACATCTTTCTTCCAGTCCGTGGCGAGTGGTGCTTTTGGTTCCTGGGCCTTCAGTGGGTACTCTCATGATGCATCGCGAGATGAGGATCGAACCACCAACCTTGTGGGTTCTGGACGACCTGAATTCAGAAAACGTATTCAAACACCCTGATATGTAGGATTCTACGCTGGGGGCAAGGTGTCATTCGTGTTACTGTAATAGTGGGTGAGACACACAAGCACCAGACTTCATGGACCTTGCTTTGTGTACTGGGACGGTCACGCTGGAAGGCAGAAGAACTAACTTTTCCAAAACATCTTTTAAAACAATGTCAATAATCGTCTTGTTCTTGCAGTCCTGTCATTGTCATTTAATCCACTTCTATCTCTGTGTCAGCCGACTGGTCGCCCCCAAGAAGAGTTTTTTCCTCCGCCGGTGGGCCGTCTTCAGGATGGCTGCCGACGCCGTTGTTCTGCGAGAGGGCTTCCAACTGAAGAGCAGCCACCTCTTCCTGCTGTTGATAATACTGGACCGTTTTTCTCTTGAAGCACCCCAGCTTCGAAGCACAAGAAGAATGGAAGTCACCAAAGCGCCGATTTGGACGGACATTCAGGGATTAGAACCATCATCGCTCACCTTACACATGATGATGGCGATGATGATCAGAAGCAAAATTCCCAGTGCGGTTCCAGTTGAAATGATCAGGAGTTGATCAGGAGAAATGATGAACTCAACCCGAACGCCAACCTGAAGAAAAGAAATATTTCAGGCGAGGGCTTGTTGGTAAAAGTTTGTGTATCAAACGCACCCATTTCTTGGTGGGGTTGTTGTCGTTCCACAAGGCATCCTTCTCCTCCTCGGCTGGTCCTTTATTCTTTGGGTCAACATTTGGATGACAGCATAATGAAACAGTACTGTACAGCGGAACCCTTTTATGTCGACTCCCCGTCGATGTGGACCAGCTCATCAAGTCCCGGTCCACCGTGTTCTTATGACTAGAAAACTGGTCAGAGAACGCCATAGTTCCCCCAATATGGTGACTTCCACCATGAATGAGTCTAAATCTACATACGTATTTAGGTTGCTAATGTTAGCATGCTCGTGTCAAGGTGTGAAAAAAAACAAAGGAAAAATAATCAATTTAACAGAGATCACCAATCTTTTTTGTACATATTGTCAATGGTATCCTCTTTGCATGACATCTTTATTGTTTTGATTTCATCTACCTGTTACTGTTAGTTCGAAGTAAAGCACTTTTACAACTCGGTGCTGTTACACAGTTACGCCACAGGGGGCCACGCACAGCAGTGAAGAAGTGAAGAAGAAAAATAAACCGCTGTGTTGGAAAGACACCAACTTTTCCCGTTCTTGTCTGTGTTTCAGGTTGGTGGAAGAAAAAGAGTTTTAAGTGTTTTTAAGAACCACAATTTGTAGTATTGTCATGTTGAGTGATTTTTAATTCCTTGGTAATGTTTGGAGTTGTTTATGTGGTGTAAGTGGTGTGAATTGGCGAATGCTAACAGACCTAGCCGTGAGAAACAAAGCCTGGCTTGCTAAAGGCATTGCTTAGCACCTGTTTGATGTGCAAATACAAATACAGTGAAGAAGAAAAATAAACTGCTGTGTTGGAAAGACACCAACTGGTCCCGTCGAACATCTAGAACGTCTGACAGTTAGGAGAAAATTATAACTGTATTTCCCTGAGCGTAGTTTAGGGAGGTAACACTAGCAACACTAACGTGCTAACACCTAGCATAATAATGGTGTTTGCATATGTGTTGAGCTATGAAAATGGATATACTAAATGCTACTATGCTAATTTTAGCATGCTAGCAACAATAACATGCTAACACCTGGCATGATAGTGGTGTTTACATAAGTATCTACCTATGAAAATGGCTTAAAAATGCTAAGGTTAGCATTCTAGCAGTGCTAACGTGCTGTACTAACTTAATCATGTGTTCATATGTGTGTCTAGCTGTGAAAATGGCTACTAGGCTAATGTTGGCATGCTAGCAATGCTAACTTTAACATGCTAACAGCGAGCAGGTAATTGGCAACTATTAAATAAGAGTGAAACATTAGTATATTGTGCAAATCTAAAAGCGTGCAAACAAGGGCTCGTCTGTGTTATGCCGACAGCGGGATCGGCTTTAAACGCGACGTTGTGATTGATTTGAATATACCTGTTTATGGGAATCCAGCACGTATCGCTGCTGGTCGAAGTGAACATGTATGGCACTCTTGAAGGTCACCTCTGCACTCTCTCCGGTGTATCTTTTCAGAAAATCATTGTTCTGGAAAGTGGGAATCCATCGGTTTCTCGGTCTAGATCCATGATGGGTACATACTTCCGCACTTACCCGTGCACGCTGCTCAAGCTCCTTGAATTGAATGTCTCCAGACAAAATCATCTCAGTGGAAGATTCTTTGTTCAGCATGAAGGGGTCACACTGTATGGTTTTGCAGTTTTCTTCTGGGGAGCAATACTTCAAGAAGAAGTATGTGTTAATTGCATTAGTACATGTGGTTATACAAATGTAATACTTTCTATTTGACTCACTTCCGAAATCATTCCAGCAATGTTCTCACATTGAGTTTGGTTCTTGAAAAAGCAGAAAATGCTGAATGGTGAGCGTGCAGGGCGATAGCAGGGCGATAGGAGAGTGTTGGAGATGGTCAAAGTT
Organism: Doryrhamphus excisus; assembly: GCF_030265055.1. NCBI lineage: Eukaryota > Metazoa > Chordata > Actinopteri > Syngnathiformes > Syngnathidae > Doryrhamphus > Doryrhamphus excisus. The sequence goes on along the minus strand of NC_080466.1, from coordinate 22,084,347 downwards.
ACCTGTTGTACCAAGACTCGATAATTCTCCATTTCAAAATTATACTGCAGTTTCGTTGGGAAGCTGAAGGACACATTGACAGGAAAAGTCTTCCAGCCAGGATTATCCACCTGCCAACAATAGATAGTGCCTTGGTCAATTTTAGGAGTCCATTTTTTCCGAAACTTCCGACTTGTCAGATAAGAATGATGTTCTGGACAGTCACACCTTTGTAGTAAAGTAGCAACCAGCGTAGCAAACACCCACACAGCATAAAAGAACAAAACGTCATTCCACGGGTAAAGCATACACTTGACAGACTGTACCTTGTATTTAATCATCATTCTTTTCGGGGCTATGTCGTCTTCTGTAAATTTCAAATAAGTGGTGGTCTCCTCGCTCCTAAAAAAAAAAAAAAAACAAGAAGTCCAAAACCAGGTATTATAAAATATAGGAAAATATACAGTACATGTATGTATGTTAATGTAATCAATGCTAAGTAGCAGTCAAATGTTAGTGCTACCATGTGTACATATTTTGTCTGCTGCTGTAAATGAGAGAGTTGCTAAAAGAAGAATAAGTACAAAGATATGAACAGTCATCTATAAACTGTAGTAACTCCAGCGTGACTTATGTATGTTCATCTCACTGCAGGTTTTGAGGTTGGACCGACTGTCGGAGCTCGCGCTTCTGTGGTCATGCAAATGTTATTGCAGTGGTAACATGCTAACACCTAGCATAATAGTGGTAAGTGTTTACATGAATGTCTAGCCATGAAAATGGCTAAAAATGTTACAATGGCAATGCTCACATGGTAACTTTAGCATGCTAACATGTAGCATTGAAGTGATAATTGTTTATATATGGGTCTATGAAAATGGCAAAAAATGCTACAACCCTAAAAAACAAAAAAGTGTTATTTTGTTCAGGACATTCAGCCTTCCCGGTGCGTTGAGCTATAATGCCAATGTTAGCCTATATGTGAGCATTTTTTTGCTATTTTCATGCGTTATAAACTTACTACTATTATGCTGGTGTTAACCTACTGTTAGCATGTTAACATTGCTAGTGCATTGCTATGTTAATAATAGCATAGTAGCACTTTTAGCCGTTTTCAAATAAACACTATCATGCTCGTTGTAAGCATGCTAACATTATCATGTTGGCATTGATAGCATTCTAACATTAGCATAGTAGTATAAGTAGACACTATTATGCTAAATGCTAGCATGGTAATGTTAGCAGGTTAACATTGCTAGCATGGAAAAATGAGCTTACTGGCAGCTTTTGCTATTTTTATCAATATGAACCCAAGCCGATTACACGGTGGACGAGTGGTGATCGCGCAGGCCTCACAGTTAGGGGACCCGAGTTCAATTCCACCCTCGGCCATCTCTGTGTGGAGTTTGCATGTTCTCCCCGTGCATGCGTGGGTTTTCTCCGGGTACTCCGGTTTCCTCCCACATTCCAAAAACATGCTAGGTTAATTGGCCACTCCAAATTGTCCATAGGTATGAATGTGAGTGTGAATGGTTGTTTGTCTATATGTGCCCTGTGATTGGCTGGCGACCAGTCCAGGGTGTACCCCGCCTTTCGCCCGAAGACAGCTGGGATAGGCTCCAGCACCCCCGCGACCCTTGTGAGGATAAGCGGTAGAAAATGAATGAATGAATGAACTTAAGCAGACACTAACCCACGTTGATGTTAGCATGTTAACATTCCTAGCATGTTAAAATCATTGCATTCTATCATTTTTTGTGTTTTCCATGAATATGAGCTCTAAAGTGCTAGCATGTTAGCATGCTAACAATTGTACAAATGTTTTCATCATTTTCAGATACTTACACTGATATCGCCATTTTAATTTCAATTTGTACTGGGAGCCTTTTGGTCAGCGCAGCCACGGTGCCACTGTTGTTATCACTGTCAACAAAACATTATGAGGAAATATTAGATGCGTCACATGAAAATGTACACGAGTGTGATGACACATGCGGTGGGTGACCTCTACCTTTCACCAGTGACACCAATCCAAGTTGTGTCATTCCACTCATACTCTGTGATGATGTGGAACAACGTTTGAAATGTTGCCTTGACAGGGTCAAACAGACAAGTCATGATATCATTATGAAGACAACTGTGTTAGATTGATATGGTTTTTATTCAAGCCAGCCAGTATTGTGTTAATAGGCCTACATGATGATAAATAGATTATGTCTGACAACTGGCTCGGCATGTTGTTCAGTGTCAAGTGTGTCATGAAGATGTAAATATGACTCACTGCTGATCTGCTGCGATACACAGGTAGGTTGACACCACATATGGTTTTGTCAGTCACTCCTTCCATGTCATCGCAGTTGTAGAGTGTCCGTCTTGTGGTCTGCAACACGAAGAAGACTTCAGGAGCAGTTTGAAATGTGAGAACAAGATGCTGTTTGATTCAACAAGGTAAACCTTTTTGACCATATTTCTCTCTCTGCAATTGAGCTTGTTATTTCATGTCTAGAGGCCTGTAATATTGTTAAAAACTGTATAATTAGAAGATCATAAACAGGTTTTCAAAGTCCTTGAAATGAACTGCGAGGCATGCTGGGTAATTTAAAGCTGGTGAAGGGCCCACATGGGCTTCCCAGCATGCCTTGGCTGTTATACATTTCTGTAAAATTAGAATAAATATTGTTGTATGAGAGTAATAATGGCAATTACCTGTGTCATAACCTGGTGCATGCTGGAGAAGGAGAGGCCAGGAGGATAGTGGAACGTGAGGCTGGTGTTGTAAGAGTCATCCCCGTGATTGGATATGGTAACCAACATGGTGAAGTAGAGATCTTCAGCAACCAGTAATGTTGGGCCCCTACGACATCAGCAGTGCTGTATTATTCTGTATTCATCAGTCTACATTAGGCGTGAGCCGGCTCCAATGTTCGAATTCACTCCAATTTCAAGTTTTTTCAAAATAAGCAAACAAATTACCACTGTTTCGTGGTTTCATTATGTGATATATGTGATATGATAATTTGTCCAAAACATGCCAATCAAATGACATGTTACACATTCTTGGTCTAAATTCAGCATTGTCAAGACAAAAAACGGCTAAATGAGCGAAACCAATAGAAGGGCGGGGCCCATTTGTGACGTTGGCGAGCAAGAACTGACTGTGTTGAGCTGAATGTTGGCAGTGTGGGGAGTGTGAGTGACTGTTGTGGCGGACAGCAGCTCCTGTGTGAATGTGCACTGCATGTGAATATATGTTATGTCTAATATGTCCTACTTTCTTTTATGATGACAAGCATAAAAGTGGCTACAGGGGTGTTATTCCAGATTTAGAGGGCTCTAATAATGCACTTCGAAGGATCACTTAGGAGGAACAAGGTTTTTTATGCTGTAACTACAAAAAATATTCTATTTATGAATGTAGAATCCTACTTTGCAGAAATTCACTTATGACGGTTGGGTCTGGAGCCAATTGACTGTGATAAACCGCGAGGCATGACTGTACATGTGTGGCACACTCAAAAATATTGTGTCCACATAGATTTAATTTAGTGCTTATTGAGGTAATATACGTATGTACTATGTGAAAGTGTAGAAATGATTAATATTTCGGAAATGTGATGGCTCTATGTATTGCTGACATTGGTGGAAGTGGATTTGCAGTTTGTGTGGTACGATGTGAGGCGTATCGCTCCAGTTGCAGCCAGACCGCTATCCGAAGACACTTCCTGTGGTTGCGTCAGACGCAATCTGCAAGGGAACGCTACGCGTCGTCCTCATTTTGCTGTTCTGCCTGCATTTCCATTCGGGTCGGTAAATTGTCCATGAACAACAAGTCCATACAAGTACTTGTGTTCATGTTAGGATGTATATTGTGAAATCAATCGCTGATTTGATTCGGTAAGAGAAGTGAAAGTTATCAAGAAAGTTTGTTGTAAAAACATAGACACAAAGACATTGCCGCTGCTCCGGCTAGTGATATTTTTCCCCTTCAGAACCGGCCCATGCCTACCTCCCCTGCATGCAAATGTGTATCTGAAAGACACTCACAAAAATTTGAAATCCACCTCAATTTCCGCGATGCAGGTGTCGTTTTTTCGACACTGCCTTTCAAAAGGAACCTACAAGAACAAGTTGGAAATGTGGCACGTAACATAACAGCACCGCTGGTTGACGGGACAATGATGCAACAACGCCAGTACCTCGACAACAGCCTGCGTTTTGCCATCCACATTGAGGACAGCGCCTGCACTCTCGCTGTCCTCCTGTGAGAAGTTTAATTTGATGCGGACAGGCGACAGCGTGTCTTTCACACATTTCTACAAGGGACAAGGGAAGATCTTTTTATATCCGTGTTCTATCCCGGATATTAGATGAAGTCATTCATACCGTCATGTTGATGGAGTACTGGAAGCATGTCTCCTCATTCAGCAGTTCAAACGTGAAAGAAAGACTCCTGGTTTTCCTGTCCCTGAAGAAACCTCGATGTGATTGTCTCATTGGATCCACGTTAAGCGTGTATGAAATGTTCAATCCGGTCTTCAGTGCTCCTGCAAGGAAACGCTAAAGGAATTAAGACTCTTAGTTGTTGAGTTTTTTCTAGTACTGTAGTGGCCATAGTATGTACAGTGGTGTGAAAACCATATAATATTTTAGTACTAACAACACAACTGTTTTTAAATGAATCATTTTATTACTAAGGGAGAAAAAAATCTAAAGTGTGAAAAAGTGATTGCCCCCTGAAGCTAATAACTGGTTGGGCCGCCCTTAGCAGCAACATCGTGGCCATTGTCCTGCCGCACAACCCAAGTTGTTTCAGCCTGAGGTCACCAACAGAAGGCCGGTCATTCTCCTTCAGCAGAATTCATGCTTCCGTTTATCACAGCAAGTCTTCCAGGTCCCGAAGCAGGAAAACAGCTCCAGACCATCACACTACCACCACCATATTTAATGTTGTTTTTTGGAACTTTTTGCAAGTTGTAACTTTTGTCTTGTCGGACCACAGAGTATTGAGGATCATCAAAATATTTTCTGGCATAACCGAGATGAGCCTTAATATTCTTTTCGTTCAGCAGTGGTTTTGGCCTTGGAACTCTGCCATGCAGGCTGTTTTTGCCCAGTGTCTTTCTCATGGTGGAATCATGAACACTGACCTTAACTGAGGCAAGGCCTGCGGTTCTTGTCATGTCATGTTGTCATGGGGTCTTTTGTGACCTCTTGGACAAGTCAGCGCTGCCTTCTCGAGTTTCTTTCTGATTGGCCGGCCTCTGGATAACGGCTCTCACTGTGGTTTGCTGGAGTCCCAAAGCTTTATCAATGGTTTTAAAACCTTTTTGAGACTGCTTTGTCTCAATTAATGGAAGGTCGTAACAGGGGGGCAATCACTTTTTCACACAGGGCCATCTAAATTTTGATTTTTTTTCTCCCTTAACAAAAAAATATTGTTCTGAAACATTAAAGTGTGAAAATAAAGAAATCACTTCTTCAGACCATTGTATATAGTGTATAACTACAATGTCACTCAGTAGAGTGCAGTACATATCTCTTCTTACAGTACTGTATTTAGCCACTCATAGCTTTTAGTAAAAACATGGTATATATATATATATATATATATATATATATATATATATATATATATATGCACATACATATATATACCATGTTTTTACTAAAAGCTATGAGTGACTAAATACAGTACTGTAAGAAGAGATATGTACTGTATTTGGGTCCTACCTGCTTTACTCATTGTCGTTTCCGTCATATGGAAGCAGACATTTAAGGTAACCATTGGTAAAATAAGGTCTGTGTTGACTGAGCAGTCGATTTGGTCAATGCTGATCTCCTTCGGGTTAAAAGACAGACCAGCAGTCACGCTCAAAACTGGCCTGGACCTGGAAAAACAGGACACATTATACTTCCTTCTTGTTTGCTTTTAGTTTTTCCACCTTAGAGTGTCATTGACAAACTCCTTAACTAAAGTAATCATCTCCCATACTTGTACCTGAGGACAACAGCAGTCCCATATGATCCGATCACCAGGTCTGGGAGACCATCCTCGCCGAGGTCTATGCTTCCACTGATGGCCTGTCCAAAGAATCTGATCCCCGGCCTTATATTCTGGCCCGTGATTTTCTGGAATGACAAATACATCACTCGGTACGCATGCTTGAGTGTTGAGATTTCGCACTTTGTTTGGCGGTCCTTGAACGCATTATAGTTGCTGTGTATATCTTCTACACCGTATCTGTTCATGCATCATCTTCTGTTATCATTCATTAGTGGAGAGCATGTTTACATTTGATACTTGAAATGTGTTTAGGGGTTTGTGGGGCATATTTAGGGTTCAAACCTGGATTGTGACGCTAGTGAATAATGGCAATTAAAGAGAGAAGGGGAGGGTTTTGGAGCTGAAACTAATCTGATTGCAAATGCTGATCTGAAATCGGACGAGAACGTCAACATCCGGACAATAGGATTGTTTAGAGAGGCAGGAGCGAGCCGCGTGTCAATAATAGACATTTTAATGGGTGCATATTCCATTTATAAAAAGGAAAGAATCCAGGGGATTACTGTGGATGCAGTCCAAATCTCACCTGACTAAAAATGCTGCGTATCCCTCTTTGCCTGTCCCCCAAAAAGATGTACACTGCCCCTGCATTATAGTCTTCAAGAGGGGCCCCGACCGCGACATCTCTGAGTCTATCTCCATTGAGATCCGCAAGACTAGCAATGCTGGAACCGAACCTCCCCATGGACTGCACGGCCATCTTCATTTCCCTTCTCAGCAGCATCTGCAAGGACGAACGCTTGAGCGATCCATTCATGTCAATCCCATTTTGTGAGTGTTTATGGCCATCCCACCTCATCAGTCAGCGTGTAAACGTAGATCTGTCCCTCAGACCTCTCCTGAGGATGGTAAAACAATGGCGCTCCCACCAGGAGGAAGTCACTGTTACCATCCGAGTCCACGTCCAGTGTGCACAGCTCGGCCCCAAAGTAGGAACCAATCTGAACATGCGGGGATAAAGCTTCAGTTGTTTTGTTCATTGAGTCACTCGTTACCATACGCTTGAAACTGCAACTTGAATACAACAATCATTTGACTGTCTTTACCAACCTGATCCCCATTTACTCTTTGGCTAGCATCCCAGCTGCTCCCGTTGCGTCTGAAGAGTAGCACTTGTCCTGTGTGCTGAAATCTTGGAGCGCCCGTGAAATACAGGGGAACATTGTTGATCTGTCCCACAGAAACAGAGTATCCTGCAGTGGAGCAGTAGGACATTGAAAAGGTTCCACTGGCATAAATGGCAGTGATATCAAAGAAAAACAAGGATACCCATGTAAGAGTCCATCTCCATGTGTGGATCTTGTATCCGTGTCTCGGTTAGGTTGTGACGCTGGTACAGAGCACCACGCCAGCTGTTTGATCCCACTGAACCCAGGATCAAGGTGTCCTGTGATGGAAAAGCATCCGACTACAGTCAAAACCTTGCTTTTCATACACCCATCATGTTTTCTCTCTGTTATTTACAAATATTGTTAAAAACATCCTTTTTTCAAGTTAGATGTAGTCATCTGGACACTAGGCGTCAGTAGTATTACACTGGTGAGACATGACATTAGATTACCGTCACATTGCATGGAGTCAGCCCCGGCATGTCCGACATAGAGTGGAAGGAAGTTCTCTTCCCATTTGGTGTGGAAGTTCTTTCTTCCCACTCCATTTTAAACCCTTAAGTTTAGAATACGGCAAATAAATTGGAGACTAACCAGTGAGCTCGCGAGCTCGCTGCTGTTGGAAGGATAGCTCCATGTGCCAAGAGCAGGTGATCTCGGAACTCCTGCAAATAGTGGGGATCTAATGGACCATTTCAACTCTAAACCAGTTAGATCTCCCCTTTACCAATACCATTGTTATTTGCTTTAACCTTTCTTTGTGGTAGAAGTCATTTCAAAGTTGTGTGCAGACGTTGCTTAGCTTACTCTGTAGAACGCAGCACTGAATCCACTCTGGGACATCTCATCAGTCATGTCTTCTGCCCGAGCAACTTTGGAGTCTCCTTCCATGCTGAAGATGTGTTTTTGGAAATTTTCCAGTAATCCCGTGAGTCCATCATACTGCTTAATTTTAAAGGCATATTTGTCCTTGGGGTCTGAGGCAATAGACTTGACTTTATCCAGGCTGACGTCTTTCACCTGAAACCACAGCAACTCCTTCAGCAGCACTGTGTCGTGTCTTCACGATGGAAAAATCAGAGGGCACAATTTCAGCGCTTACCCCGATGGCAAATCGAATGATGCGTGCTTTATTGTAAGCGTCAATAGTCCCGTGATCAGTGTCACTGGGCTCGCCGTCTGTGATCAGGACCAGAACTTTCCTGGCATCGGCTGAGGCGCCGGCGTGTTTGTTCTCAAAGACATTTTTCCTGTAAGCAATTAAAAAAAAGGAAACATTCTTAGTATTTGTGCTAAGAATTCCTGAAAGTATATGAACTGCTTTCTCAGGGCAGTGAAACCATCACAAATGGAATGTTTGCTTTCACTCCATTGTGGTGCAAAACGCCAGTCGTTAAAATACATTGGTGTGACGCCTCTGCCACAACGACAGTCAGTTCATTTCCATTGCAAAAAGAAGTGACATTCTGGATAGAGTGAAAAAAACTGCATCTCAGCTTTAAATAGGAAAAAAAGAGTATTATTATATTTGGTACTTTTTTTTCATTGTTGCTGTTTTTTTTTATGTTTTGTTCGTTTATTTTGTTTGTTTCAATGTCACTTATCCACACCAGTTTCCGGGTATGCTGGAGCCTATCCCAGCTGACTTTGGGCAGGAGGCACGGTTCACCCTGGACAGTTGGCCAGCAAGTCACCGGCCACAAATACTGTATTTTTTCATAACATTATGACTTGAAAAAATATTAATTCATTAATTCATTCATTAATTCATTCATCATTTTCTACCGCTTATCCTCACAAGGGATACGGAGGTGCTGGAGCCTATCCCAGCTGTCTTCAGGCGAGAGGTGGAGCTCACCCTGGACTGGTGGCCAGCCAATCACAGGGCACTTATAGACAAACAACCATTCACACTCACATTCATACCTATGGACAATTTGGAGTGGCCAATTAACCTAGCATGTTTTTGGAATGGGGGAGGAAACCGGAGTAGGGATCGACTGATATGTTTTTTTTGGGGCCGATGCCAATACTGATTTTTTTCCATCATCCTTAGCCGATGGACGACTTTGCTTGGGCCGATATTTGTGGCTGATACTGCTTTTGCTCCCTCAATTTACATGAAAAAATGACAATGATAACAAATATTCCAGGTCTCAAGTTTAAACAAATATTTACTGAAATGTAAACACTGAACACAGTAGGATTCAGCTTTCTTAAACAAGCATTTAAACGGCATTATCAACTTTAAAAGGAATAAATATTCAACCATGTGCAAAACATTTGTCGTAGTTTAAGTTTATCTAGTATCAATGTGATGACACATCACACTGACACAATTTAGTACGTTGACATTAAACCTGTGTTGGTAACAGCTGTACATATTAGCCTCCAACTACATCAACAGCTCCCTAATTCCAACAGTAGGCACTTAACAGTTAGAGGCTAATTAAAAGTTGAAAACGTACCCTTGTTGTGATTCACCACTGTTGTAGTGTGGGACGGGTACCGCGACTGCGTGTGTTGCAGGGTCCTCCGGCAACACAAAGCTGCCCGGCGGACGCCTGTCTGAAAATAATGCAGCGGAAAAATACATCGGCGAACCCAGGCGCGTATCGGCCGATACCGATTCAAGTAAAGAACACAAATATCGGCCGGCCGATGTATCGGTCGATCTTTAAACCGGAGAAAAGGCATGCATGCACGGGGAGAACATGCAAACTCCACACAGAGATGGCTGAGGGTGGAATTGAACACGAGTCTCCTAGCGCGCTAACCATTTGTCCATGTAGCCTTGAAAAAATATGTATTTATTCAATATTTAAACTCTATGCTACTACTGGAACGGCATTCTTTTCCCACATATTACATAACTTCAATAAATCAATTACCACTTTTTGACTTTATTCCTGTAAAATTTGATCCTTTGTTTCAATTTCCACTGTGGTGTTTTTTTTTTTTTTTAATTTTCCAACAATTTCCACTTTCTTCCTGTATTAATATTTTTTTCAGCAACACAATTTTCCACTTGGAAATGACTGCAGATTTTTTTTTGCTGTTTTTTAAAAGAGACCTATTACGTTCATTTTCGGTGCTTCGTACTGAGTGTATTGAGTCGTTCATTACTGCTACTACAGCGACACACGATAACCCGCACAGAAATGTTTCTGCACCTCTTTCTGCAGCGTTTCCATTGACTTCCTGCTTCTGACCCAAACGGTGTGTTTAATTCACTAAACTTTCAACGTTTAACTTCATTGAACTTTAGCGTTCAAGAAGAGCGTGGTGTAGTGGTTAGCCTTCTGGACTTTGGAGCTGTCGCCCCGGGGTTCGAATCTCCACTAGTAAGTATGATGGGTATTCCGGAAGGGCATCCGGAATTGCAAGGGCTCAAGCCAAAAATCAGTATGTGGATCAAAAAGATCCGCTGTGGCCGAAAGACCCAAGCAAACTTTAAAAGAGAAGAAGCTTACTAGAGCTGTCCTATCTAGTCATTGAGCATGAACCTGTGAAGCCAAAAGGTCAAATATAACTTACAAGACAAATTCCATGGCATTGTGGGTATTGGTGAGGCTCTCCATGTGAGGCTCCGCGGCGAGTTTTCGCCGAGCCCTCCCATTTTGATAGTCGATGAAATCAAAGACTGTCCTAAAAGATGAAGCGAACTGAACTGCTGCAAACTGAAAAGGACAAAAACATACAGTACAGTATGTAGATGAAAACATCTAGTATGTATCAAATAAACACAGTCAATCCATCACTTCAACAGAGTACTGACCTTGATCGACGTGTTCTTGAGGTTGTCCATGACGTCCATTATAAAATCTTTGTTTTTGTTGAAATCATCCTCAGTCATACTCACAGATCCGTCAAAAAGAAAGACGAGTTCTACGGTCTTCTCTCTGCATTCTGACAGGAGACGTTCATAGTTGTACTTGACATTTTTCAGCTTCTTTGAAATTTTGTTTCACTAACAATTCAGGTTGGGCAGTACTGCAAATGTGACGTCACAAATTCTTGGTTGTTTGATCAAAACAGTATTCTTTTACTCGTGGGAAAATCCGTCAATTTGTGCTTACATCTGCTATGATTATTAGGCAGTTGACTAATTGTAACTCGGAAAGGATGTTAGGTGCTAGTGGTTTAAAAAACACAGTTTTACTGTCTCTGGGTTTTGTATTGTGTATTTTTTGTCTAAATGAAGCAGGGGATAGGCTCCAGCACCCCCGCGGCCCTCGTGAGGCTAAGCAGTAGAAAATGAATGAATGAATGTCTACTATGTTAGGTATCATGAGTGTAAAGATGACCATAGTGGTGTTATTTCATGTCTATTGGGCTCTAATAATATTAAAAGCCGACCTGAGTGAAGTTGGCCCCCCACCCTACTCTCATTTTTTAGTGCTAGGTTAGTGCTGTTTAATGCAGTTAGTGCAGTTAAAATGAATGTTTGTGCTGCTTTTGTTTTTGAGTTATTAACAATGTAAGTTTTGGCATATTCCATAATCTATTACATAAGCAGCACAAACGTAGCACTAAATAAATAAATGAGACTATTTGGTTGCATTCTGAGCATGTGGGTGGCTGGGTGACCTTTGGTTGACCTATGTATTAACTGTAATAACTCAAAAATGAAAGAAGTACAAACGCTCATTTCAACTGTACAAAACAGCACAAACGTCGCACTAAGTAAATTAGACTATTTTGGTTACATTCTGAGCATGTGGGCAGCTGGGTGACCTTCGGTCGACCTATGTATTAATTGTAATAACTCGAAAATGAAAGCAGCACAAACGTTCATTTTAATTGCACAAAACAGCACAAACAGAGCACTAAAAAATTTGGACTATTTTGGTTGAATTCTGAGCATGTGGGGGGGCTGGGTGACCTTTGGTTGACCTATGTATTAACTATAATAACTAAAAAATGAAAGAAGCACAAATGATAATTTCAACTGCACAAAACAGCACAAACGTAGCCCTAAAAAAATGACTATTTTGGTTGAATTCCAAGCATTTGGAGGGGTTGGGTTACCTGTGGTCGACCTACGTATTAACCGCAATAACTACAAAATTAAAACAGCACAAATGTTCATTTAAACTGCACAGAACAGCACAAACGTAGCACTAAAAAAACAGACTATTTCGATTGAATTCCAAGCATGTATTGGGGCTGATTATCTAATTGGCCAAAAACTTAGATTGCTCATAACTCCAAAACAAAAGCAGCTCAAACGTTCATTTTAACTGCATGAAACAGCACAAATGTAGCACTAAATAAATGAGACTATTTTGGTTGCATTCCGAGCATGTGGGGGGGTTGGGTGACCTTTGGTTGACCTATGTATTAACTATAATAACTAAAAAATGAAAGAAGCACAAATGCTCATTTCAACTGCACAAAACAGCACAAACGTAGCTCTAAAAAAATGGACTATTTTGGTTGAATTCTGAGCGTTTGGATGGGCTGGGTGACCTTTGGTCGACCTACGTATTAACCGTAACGACTACAAAATTAAAACAGCACAAGCGTTCATTTAAACTGCACAGAACAGCACAAACGTAGCACTAAAAAATGGACTATTTTGATTGAATTCCGAGCATGTATTGGGGCTGATTATCTAATTGGCCAAAACTTAGATTGTTCATAACTCCAAAACAAAAGCAGCTCAAACGTTCATTGTAACTGCACAAAACAGCACAAACGTAGCTCTAAAAAAATGGACTATTTTGGTTGAATTCCGAGCGTTTGGATGGGCTGGGTGACCTTTGGTCGACCTACGTATTAACCGTAACGACTACAAAATTAAAACAGCACAAGCGTTCATTTAAACTGCACAGAACAGCACAAACGTAGCACTAAACAATGGACTATTTTGATTGAATTCCGAGCATGTATTGGGGCTGATTATCTAATTGGCCAAAAACTTAGATTGTTCATAACTCCAAAACAAAAGCAGCTCAAACGTTTATTGTAACTGCACGAAACAGCACAAACGCAGCACTAAAAATGAGAGTAAAAATGAGAGTTTTGAGTGACATGGAGGTCCAACTTCACTGTGAAAAACCCACATTCAGAAGTTGGTAAACAGAAGATAATCTGCTGTAACTATAAAAACATTCTGACAGAATAGACCTTTGTGTAAATAAACAGAAGGGAACTGAAGAACATCGATATAACCCTCTCAATATCTTTACCTTGGAAAATTGGTTTGAAGGAGGAGATTTCCTGAAGATCCTGTGTCATCTTGTAGCACACACTGTTCAGGTAGGAGTTGTCGTAGCATTCATGAGCGACATATGGGCTGCAAACCTTCATGATAACATAAGACACAAAACAACAAAAAGTATCATAAGAGCTCACCCCATTTTATGAATCTTCTGAGTAGATTTTAAAATGTTGCGCATCTGCTGGTTTGTTTGCAGACACGGGAGATATTATCAGTACCTGTGGCTTTATAGCTTCAAATAAACACATCAAATCACAGAGGTAATCTGAGACGCCTGATATTGGCTCTCTAACAATATCCCTCGCCACTTTGCAGTTCGTATTTTATGGCTTCACTCTATCACGTTTTTTGTTTGAATGAATTCATACATTATTGCTGTTTCGTGCTTGACTACAGCCTATTATTAGTCCAGAAATATACGTATATGTTTACTCAAATGTCACATATCCTTGGCCTAAATTAAGCATTTTTTAGTATTTGCTAAATTGTTGAATAAATGAAAATACCAACTAAGTCATTGAAACTAATAAGTATTGTACACTTGCCACGAGGTGTCAGTAATGTTGATTTGGGACAGTGGCAGTTCATGTTAAAATGTGTAAATGGTTTCATAGTTGGTGATAAATAAGCATATAAACATGCACGTATAGTAAACATGGTTAAAAGCTACAGTTACAAAGTTAAGGTGAGACATCTTCTAAAAAAAATGGTTTCATTGACAGCAAAAGTGAGTCTTCTTCTTGCTATTAGACGATCTTTGATGTTTTTCTTGTCTCACTGAAGCACAAGCGAGCAACGGCAGAAAGAAGCTCATAAACAAGCTGTGTTTGCTGTAAAAACGTCTGAGCCTTAGGGAAATTTTGTCATTGTGAGTATCTATGTGTGCAAAGCACGTAAAATATGTATAATATATTGTGTTCCACAATGGACATTAGGTATCAGTAAGGTTACACTGATGAGACAATAGCCACTGTCCAGAAAGAACAATGCTAACTTCATGCTATGTTATGTCTTGTTTATGTCTAATATTTCTGTCACCTTTTTCACACGTATTACCCAATATATTACCCAATATAGTAGACATAATAAGAGAAAAAAATCCTACTATCGACTATAGACTCTTTATTGTTTACTTCCACTTCTGTACAGTGATTCCTGTTGTGTCATCAATGTAACATTACTGACACCTAGTGACCAGTGTGGAATACTGCATATCATCGCAACATCTTTCAATGTGTCTTCTGCATCCCTTATATTTGTATTTTACTTCATTTAGCCATTTTGGAATGTGAAAATACCTCATGTATTTGGGCAAAAAATACAATTTGCTTAAATATGTATGTATTTTCATTTGTACGTTTCATGAAGGAAAGGTGCATTGAGGCAAATCCTTAAGAATAATCCTTTCTGAATGTTCCTAAATAGGCTTCTTTACTCACAAACATTAATCATTTCAAACCAGTACCATAAAGAAACAAATCTTATTTTGAGCTGACACAAATAAACCAAATCATGTTAGAGGTCTCACTCGCTCACATTTTGTATTTGCTGAATGTTTGTGGGCGAGTTTAAGAGCTGATATGCTAATAAACAAGAAAAATAGTCATACAAAAGTAACTGTATTATAGTTCTGATATTTGATATCCTTTTACATAGAATTTTATGTAATTTTTTATCGTTGTAGTTGCACATCGAATCGTTGACCATAAAGAAATTTCCCCTACTTATTATAGATAGAAGCTTATTTTTATGTGTGATTAAAAACAATTAGAGTTAACTACGTAAAAATTAACAGATTAACTATTTTAATCGCTTGACAGCCCTAATATATATACAGTATATACAGTGTTCAGTGTACAGTGTTATATACTGTATTTTCTGGACTAGAAGTCACCCTTTTTTCATAGGTTGGCTGTTCCTGCAACTTATAAATGAAAAAAGTGTTTATGTTACATAAACACTGGACACCTTTTCTGTTCATATTTATTTTTTGTGTAGCTGAATAAGCATTGTGTTAGCATATCTTACACCTATTCAGCCTGTTCTCTATTTTTTATTGTTAGAACTTGCCTTCCAAGAGGACGTAATGTCTGTTTTGGTCAAGTAGTTAAAAAAATAAATGACCCCCCAAAAATGCGACTTATACTCCAGTGTGACTTATGTATGTTTTTTTTTTTTTACCTAATGATGCATTTATACTCCGGAGCGACTTATAGTCCAGAAAATACGGTATATATAATAGGATAATAGACGACCACAATTGAAGCTGGGAAATTGGAAGCACAATGTGGTGAGAGATTACTGTATAGTAAATATAGTAAATACATTTTGTAGTCTTACAGCAAATTGGGAGCGTGTAGCGTCTTCAGCGATGGACAGTCCAAGATGCTTGACTTGTACGGCGTCGTCTTTGAGGGAAAGTCCTGCGACAACAGCAGTTCATTGCTAATTATTACCATTACCAAGTCCGAAATGTGCGCTGCGAGGCTGCGTAGCAGGGTTTGTTACAATATGGAACTGAGTGAGAACAATTCATTGATGATCAATCGCATACACTATTTTTTTATGATTATTTTATTTATTATTATGATCATTATACCTGTAGAGTGGAAGCACGTGGTGTCTTGGCTGTGATTTAGTTTGCAAACTCCCCCAGATCCATTGTTCTGCAGCGGTGCGGTGACAAGTATCCTGAGAATGACAGCAACCATGTCAACCATGTTGACGGTAACGGGAATTTTCTTTCAATCAAGCACAGACAATGTATTCAATGACAAATTGAAAAACAGACACCCAAACCTACCCCTTCTCAGAGCCAGATGCAAACTGAAGAACCTTGTATCCAAAGAAAGCGTTTTTCTCCCCATTGTAGACGTCAGGATTTGTGGTCTCAACGTTGAAAGCCAAAAACGCAGGGAAAGCTGCAATGTGCCAAAAAAAAGTTTAGCCCCCCCTTCCTGAGTTCTTTTTTTTGCATGTTTGTCACCCTGAAAAGGCTGCACGGCGACTGAGCGCGACTGAGCGCGACTGAGCGCGACTGAGCGCGACTGAGCGCGACTAGCGCGACTAGCGCGACTAGCGCGACTAGCGCGACTAGCGCGACTAGCGCGTGCAATTCCACCCTCGGCCATCTCTGTGTAGAGTCTGGATGTTCTCCCTGGTTTCCTCCCACATTCCAAAAACATGCTAGGTTAATTGGCCACTCCAAATTGTCCATAGGTATGAATGTGGGTGGGAATGGTCGGCTATATGTGCCCTGTGATTGGCTGGCGACCCTTGTGAGGATAAGCGGTAGAGAATGAATGAATGAATATCACCCAGAAATGTTTCAGATCATCAAACACATTGAAATATTAATCAGTAGCAACACAAAATACAGTTTTTAAATGAAACTTTTTATTATTAAGGGAGAAAAGAAATCCAAATCTTCATGTCCTTGTGTGAAAAAGTGATTGCCCCCCTATAGCTAATATCTGGTGGGGCCACCCTTAGCAGCAACAACTGCAATCAAGCGTTTGTGATAACTTGCAATGAGTCTCTTCCAGCTGTGGAGGAATGTTGGTCCATCATCTTTGCACAATTGTTGTCATTCAGCCACATTGGAGGCTTTTCCAGCATGAAGCCTTTTGAAGGTCATGCCACAGCATCTCCATAGGATTCCGGTCAGGACTTTGGCTAGACCACTCCAAAGTCTTCATTCGGTTTCTTTATAACATTTTCCAGACTGATAGATCTGAATTAATCTCAGTTAAGTTGTGTTTTAAAAAGGAGGAAATCACTTTTTCACACAGGGCCATGTCAGTTTACAATTTTTTCTCCCTTAATCATAAAAAGTTTGTATTTTTGTGTTGAGTAGTGTTGTCATTGACTAACATTTGAATTTGTTTGATGATCTAAGTCTGACAAACTTGCAAAAAATAAGAAATCAGAAAGGGGGCAAACACTTTTTCACATCACTGTAACTAACTTCTTACCATGCCTACATGGGTTGGTTTACAAAATATCAAAGTGGCATCCTGTAAATACAGCAGCTACCCGCTCATTTGCTATCTTTGCAGATTACTAGTAGTAGTAGTAGTAGTAGTAGTAGTAGTAGTAGTAGTAGTAGTAGTAGTAGTAGTAATTATCCCCAGAAAACAGGAGAGTAGATAACAATATGAGAATAATTTTTTATTGCATCGATAACCCTTTTTCACTTGTAACTACACTGACAAGTCAGGTGGGTATCATTTGTATGTAAGATTGTATGTAATGGTAATGGTAATGGTAATGGTAATGGTAATGGTAATGGTAATGGTAATGGTAATGGTAATGGTAATGGTTTAATTTCATTTGAACATGCATCAGATTCCAATTGAGTGCATCCCATAATCAGTTCACAGTTCCACATGTCCAAAAGGAGTAGGAAGAAGCAAAGCTTATTAAATCCTACCCCTCCATCTGGTACTTTTACAATCAGGAACTGTTACATTTGTTCACTTCCTGCTTTCCTCATATAATATAAGTTAATTTTATAAATTAATTTTATTAATTTTGATTTTTTTTGTTGTCACGTATAGAAGTATGAGGTGATATGACCATACAATGACATAATGGGTACCATAGTGCGTGTCAATATAGTGATATATATAACACATCATGACTGGTTCAAGACTCTTCATCCTTGTATTTAGCAAACATCAACTGCTTGTATTGTTTCTTGAATTGGCTCATCGTTGTGCATTGTTTGATTTCCTTACTCAATCCATTCCATAGTTTGATTCCACATACTGAAATGCTATGGCTAGCATAACGTAGTCCTAGCATATAAGTGTTTCAAATGTACTTCTTCCCTGAGATCATATTTCTCCTCTCTTGTAGAGAAGTATTGGATGGCATTTTTAGCTAATTGGTTATTTTTATCCTTATGCATTGTTTTAGCTGTTTGAAGATGAACTATATCAGCAAGTTGAAGTATTTGTGATTTTAGAAATAAGGAGTTAGTATGTTCTCTCTGTAGGCGGCATTATGAATTATCCTTACTGACCTTTTTTGCAGTACATTTAGTGAGTGAAGATTGTTTTCATAGTTATTAGCCCATATTTCCACACAATAAGTAAGATATGGTAGAACCAGAGAGCAATAAAGAGTGTGGAAGGATTTCTGATTGAGAACAAATTTTGCTTTGTTCAATACTGAAATGTTCTTGCCAAGAAACATGTATAAGATTTAATGTAAGATTTAAAGTCAATCACCCAATAAAAATGTCAGAATTCTCTCCAATGTGGTTCCAACATGATTTCTTGCTCATCTTGCAAAATAAGAGCATAAAAGTAAGATAGCTTTTTGAACTTACCAGATGTCAGCACCAACAGGAAGACGGAAAGCTGAACACACATGTTTCTCACCGCATTTGACAAGGAGAAAGGCGAGTGATGCTGGTGCTGCTCGAAGCACGATCTATGCAACACTTCCGCTCCCAGGGCGTTTCCTTAACAGGTGGTTGTGACACGGACTCCGTCATGGTTCCTTTTTTTTGTCAACCCTAAACTCATTTGTCTACTTTGTATATGGATATGACATACACGGGCCATACATTTACGTGATCACAGCATAGACAAGGGCAAGTCAAATGGAGAGACATCACTGTCTGTGTGTGTGTGGTGTGTGTGAGTGTGAGTGTGAGTGTGTGTGTGTGTGTGTGTGTGTGGTTTCTGCACACACACACGGATTGGGGCTCATTTTGATCTTAAGGAGATTGTAAACAGAGCTTGAAAATGCAAAAAAAGAAGAACTGGGAGTGAGACCAAAAAATCAGGGTAAGCATTTTATTGTCAAGAAGCATGAGAAGACCACAGTCTTTAAAAGCCAAAATCTTGGCAGAAATGTGGTTTCAATGTGATTTCCTGTCAGGCATTCACATGTCATGATCTCTGGATGCCAAAGACAAAAAAGCTCTCTCTCTTTGAACATGGTGGGTATGTTGAGCTGCATGAGTAAAGACTTGAGGTTGGACGCGGTAAAGCTTGGGTTGTGCTTGATTCGTGTATGTGCCGCACGGAATCGAACAATAATACACCGTAGAAGAAGTAGAAAGCGTTGTTGTTTATTAGACTGTGTTTGATAAAGGATGAAAGCCAGCCCATCTCTTTCAGAATTGGCGGGGCCTTCTCGTCTCCTCTTGGATCATCACTGTACCCTCTAGCACCCTCTCCTGCCTTCACAGATCCTCTCGACTTCTTGTTTACAGCCTCCTCGTCTCTTCCAAGAGAGGCAGCAGTTTCTCCGCTGCTGCAGTCCCTGAGCCAGACAATCAAATTGGTTCTAACAATGGACAACACACACAACACAGGATGATCCTCGGCTCAAATGTAGGTTGTTACTGGTGCTGAGGTCAGTCCAATAGCATCAAAAGGAGCAAACGACTTCTTCAAAGGCTACAAAATTGCCTGTTTGGAATTCGCACAAGAGGACCAAAAGTGGGACATTGAAAGGTGGAAGTTTTATTCTCTCTTGATGGTCCTGATGGCTTCCAGCGTTACTAGCATGAGCAAGGAGATCCCACCTGAGATGTTTTTCACACGGCACAATGGAGGGGACACCATCATGATCTGGTGTTCTTCTTCCTTCCGTGGAACAATGGAGCTTCCGCTTAGGCCTGGCGTCTTTGGCATGCCAATATTTCTGGCCATGACCGTACGTATGCCAGCGAGTAAGAAAGTAGTTCAAGTAGATAAAGTGGAAGCAGGCTAATAATGAAACATTTCCAGACATTCGGTAACTTTGCAACTTTCACTTGACTCTACATGTGCAGAGGGAGGCACATCTTGCCAAATGTTCTTCCTCTTTAGTATTTCCATTTGTCATACCATGATTGTAAGTTGAAACATCCAGTTTCTGTTCTTTTCCCCTCCCCCACTCAAATGCAGAGAACCTTGGTTAGCGTCATTCATCCGTTCCAGAGGGTCTGACACCACCGTCCTGTTTTGCCATGAGTTATTTCTTGGAGTCAATAATGTTTCTAACCTCAAGTCTCTACTTACTACTACAAACTACAAAAGGCATCGGAACTGATGTTCATTTTTGGAAACGTCTCTTGTTGTCCGTCCCCAAATTTGGATTGAAATCAGGGGAACATGCAGGACGGTCCAAGAACTGCAGCATTGTCCTGTTGAAAGTCAGTCATTACCACACAGATGTGGTCATGAGGGGGCCGGACTTGTTGACCCCTGCAATATCTCCATATAGCCAGCTTCCGTTTGACGCCCCTGCACAACCCGCACAAGCTCCATTGTTCCATTGAAAGATCATGATGTGGAAAACTCCTTGTCATGCCAGTAACGTTGGATGCCTACCAGGACCAAAAGTCAAGGTTACATTTTATTTCATCAGAATGTTTAAGTAGCAAGTATCACAACCTGGGCTACTGCTGCTGTATTTACTTGGTCTTGGACCGACACCAAATTTGGCAGTATCACCGACTTGGAGCTGTAACGCTAAAGATATACCTGTCCTCCTTTTTTGGGAAAATGTACAAATTCAATTGTTGACAGGATTGTATGCGATGCAGACGTCACCGCCAGGGTTGGTCTCAAAGAGAGATGTTCAACCACTAAGTGACAAATACTTGTTAGTCTTCTCAATCTCATCCGGAAAAACCCATCCATCCAAATCAGTATTTCAACTTATGGTGACAATACATCTGCAATACCTGATGGAAAAACAGGATTTTGAACCTTGAGGGAAAAGTCCACAACCGGGCATCCTTGTGTGATACAGCCCAGGGAGATGATGTCGACATGTGGGCAGAAATACTTTCCAAGGTTGTCTGGTGTTACTCCTCCACTGGCTTCTATCAGCAGAGCTGGGAATCTCGCCTTGAGGGCACCAGCTGCTGTTTGGAGCTCCTGTAGAAGTTGATGTTCGTTTACCCAAGAAGAACTCCAAACAATGCATGAAGTATCTCCCGTGACGTTTCTATACCTGAGGGTGGAAGTTGTCCAGCATTACAATGTCTGCTCCTGCCCCCGCTGCCTCCATGCCCTCCTCTGTGGAGCGACACTCCACCTCGATCTTACTGCTGAAACCACACACTGAGCGAGCAGCTTTCACCGCCTGGAGAGCAGACCATCATTTTAGGAAAGATCACTTATGTTTTTATAAAAGGTAACTTGAATAGTGCTTTTCTATGTCCAAGGTACTCAAACCCTGTGTGTCATGTAATCATCCCCCAAAGCTAATAAGTGTTTGGGCCGCCCTGAGCAGCAACAACTGCAATCAAGCATTTCTGATAACTTGCAATGAGTCTCTTCCAGCTGGAGGAATGTTGGCACACTCATCTTTGCACAGTTGTTGCCATTCAGCCACATTGGAGGCTTTTCCAGCATGAAGCCTTTTGAAGGTCATGCCACAGCATCGCAGCAGGATTCAGCTAATAATAATAATAATAATAATAATAGTAATAATTGAATTTATAATGCACTTTACATCAAATGAATGATCCCAAAGTGCAACAGTTACAATAGAAGAATGATATTCCATGCCGGCTGATGACATGGCCAAGGGGGAGCATGTAGACAGTAAAGAGGGTGGGGCCAAGGACCGATCCTTGAGGGACACCACAAGTGACTGATTTATGGTCTGGTAGGGGGCAGGAAGCAATCAGGAAGGGGTCAAACACTTTTTCACACCACTGGATTCTAAAATGTGAAAAACTGGTATTTTATCTACAAATGATGTAGATAGGCACTTGTATCAGTCCCCATTTTTATATGTTTCTTGTATGAGAAAATATATATAGAATATATATTTCTAGTATAATTCCTAGTATAGCATACCCACCTGTGTTATACTTCCCGAAGCCCAGACATGGTTGTCCTTCAGCATGACCATTCCACTCAGGTCCATCCTGTGCATGGACGTACCCCCCACCAGCATGGCGTACTTCTCCACCAATCGGAAACCAGGGGTGGTTTTACGTGTGCCTGCCACTTCTCCGTGCCATCCGCTCGCTGTTGCCGTTTTCCGGAGCCGATAACATCGAGTGGCGATCCCCGAGGCCCGGGCCAGGCAGTTAAGAGCTGGCCTTTCACCCAAGAGGAGGCATCTGGCCGGACCTCGTACCACGGCAGTAAGTGTCACAGCATCCGGACCTGTGGTTCAGGTGCCATGTACAGTTTAACAGTTCAGAAAACGAAAAACATGGTCATCCAGAGAGGGGGTTACACTGTACTCTGCATCCTTTCTGCTGGTTAAAGCAGCCTGGAATTCGACTTTTAAAGTATGTCTGATAAGATGGAGGACTAACCAATTTCATCTCCATCCTGGTACATCCAATCCACGATGCAGCCCAGCTCAGTGAACACGGCGGTAAAGAAAGGACTTCCAGCCAAAACACTGTGTGAACTTTTACACAGCAATCTCGCCTCCACTTCCTGTGAGCCCACGCACACCCCAGCCGGGTCCAAGTTTGGCGTGTCCTCTGCAAGCCAATCCTTCACCATGCGAGTCAGAGTGTGTGGGGGGATGGAGTGAGCGAGGATGATGTGTTTGGACGGACTCATTCTGTAATCATTCACAAAACAAATATTTGATTCCATGGCCTGTTGACAGGGAAGCATTTTGTAGTATATCGTGCCAATGCAAGGATCTATGATACCTTGACATTTTTACCTCACCAAGGCAATATTCATTCATTCATTCATTTTCTACCGCTTTTCCTCACGAGGGTCGCGGGGGTGCTGGAGCCTATCCCAGCTGTCTTTGGGTGAGAGGCGGGCAAGGCAATATTATCACACATAAAGTCATATATTTGGTCATACGCAGCACGACTGTGCAGTGTAAAGGGAAAGTGGGCGGCAGACGGTCACTACAGGTTGCATGCTGCAATGGGGGGGGGGGGGGGTGCTTGGCGTTATAAGACGTGTTTTCAATTTGAATTAGCCTGGAGCCGCAAAACATACATATAAACATATGGAGCATTCATGAAAGACTGATACCAACATGTAGCTGTCTATGCAACACATAACACCAATGATAGATTGACTTACTTTCATCTGTGCCTTGCCGTCCTGTCGCTGACACACTTCTGAGAAGCAGCAAAAGTAGAAAACTGCTCCATGGAATTTGACCTTTTTCTGCGTGTTACGCAATGTTCATCAGCACTGTGGACCAACTGATTGTCATCTTTTACAAACCAGACTTGAGTATTTGCAAACATGGATGGTAATGAAGCAACTGCCACTGTGTCATTGTGGGGTCATTCATGGTCCCCAGCTTGATTTTTTTCTACAATTCTAAAAATACAATGAAAGACATGAAGCCCACATCAGAACATTGCAAAGTAACAGTAATAATGAAAATAAAATAGCGCAACATATATGCTGTTAAAAGTTTACATTTTGTTGTTATTTGTGAAAAATGTTGATTATTTGTTGATTATTAAGCACAAGAAATAATTTTCAGCTATGCCAGCTACTAGAGATAAGCAGAACAATACCGCTTTCTTCCACTAGATGGCGGAGGTACATATGCACAAACGTGTGTCAACCTGTGATGGCAAATTTCTTTCTACACCAAGTAAATACAGCAAAACCTCCTTAGCGTGATTTTTTTCGTTATCGCTGAAAAATGTAGCCTCGGTTTGCATACATTTTCCAGTTAGCATACTATTAATACACTTTGTGAATCCAACTGTGTCATAAAATGTCCCTGTTAGCTTGCTAACACATGGAAACAGGAAGCGGAAGTCAGCTCCGTCGCCCGTCTAGTTATTCGCTAATACTATACAGTACATATTGTAGTTTTACTGTAAAAATGTGTTTTTTGTTAAGATAATTGGCTTTCTGGAACAGATTAATTGGATTTAAATTATTACATTTCGGGAAAAAATGATTTGGTTAGAGTATGTTTCATGACGCTAACCAAAGTTCCACTTGAAGACCAGTATTTACCACTGCCAATGCTGATACTTTTCACCTGAAATATTCTTCAGGAATTAAGTTCAAGATTTTTCCAAATAAAAGCAAATTTGCCTTTATTTTGAAAATGATTTCATACAAACAAAGAAATTATTTATTAAAATACTCATTTGTGAACCAATTTCAATACAACAAAAAAAGACAATGTTATACAATTATTCCCTTATTACATACAATTGCTTGAGAAAACTGCCATTGGTTGACGACCAGTCAAGGGTGTACCCCGCCTCTCGCTTAAAGACAGCTGGGATAGGCTCCAGCATACCCCAATTACTACAAAAGAGCAATGGCACACTTGGTGGTGTGATGTCAGGTGTACCTTGGCTCAATAAAGGCGATGAAACACTGCCTGTAAGTCTAGGATTTACTGGTGTCAGATTGTGTATTGTAATATTTGAAAAGAAACACAAGTCAGTGTCACAATGACAGGAAGTCAGATGGTTGCTATTTTAGCATTTCCTGTCAGGAGCCTGCAGCTTTTTCAACAGCCACTGTGACGTCACAACAACGAAGCGCGCTCGTCAACGCCGCGTGCACGAGCCGAGGCTTCCTCAACAGCCCAGCGGGACCAGGAAGTGAAAGTGTACACATGGAGGGTGTGTCTTTCCCTGTCTCGGTATGTTTTCTTTTTAAAAACACGGTCCTCCTCGGATAAATTCATGGGCGACTCGGCGAGAACCAAGCGGCGGGAGCAACTCAAGCGCTGGGCCGGTTCCTGCACCGACAAAGCGTCGGCCGTGCCCAGGCGGAGATGGCGAGGCGATGCCGAGGAAAGAGGAACCGAGGAGCGGGAGGCCGAGCGGCAGGACCCTCCGAGGGAGCAGTCTTGTTTTGGGGAAGATGAAAGCAGTCCGCTCCTCAAGAGACGGTGAGGAACAAGACGGCTAGCTGCTTGCTAGCATAGCTCAAATGGGGCTTGTGTGGGTGGACCGGAGGACACGGGTGTCCTAAGTGCGGTCCGGGGGCCAATGTCTCCCCGCAGCTTTGATTTTGTTGGTCCTGAAAATTAAATTCATTCATTTTTATTCGGTATGACACAAATGTACCTTGTCACCTATTACGCAAAGCTTAGATGTTCTGTCCAGATAACGTAGCGTATATTGAGCTACATTTGAGCGTCTTCAATACACAGAATGTATACTGCATGCTCATGGTATATACAGTACTTATACAGTAAATCCCTGCTTTGTGTGGGCTATTTTCCATCAGTGAATGTTAAAAATGTCATATCAGCTAGAGGCTCAGTCTGGATTGAACAGCTATGATAAAAAAAAATCTTTGTTGCAAATATTCTTTGATTCTTTGGTGAGCTAGACGAGACAGGAGAACCCTGTGATACTCTGACCATCATCAGGCTGGACACCATGTGTTCAAGTACTTTCAAACAGCACACACATATTGCACTTTGAGGACAAGACGTAATGAATATTATGACAAAGTTGTTCCGTGACACTTGGGAACACTGTCTGATGGATCGCTGCATCCATACTTTCTATCAGTGATGTTTCCTCAAGAAGCACAGACAACTTTTATGAGCGATATTGACAAAAGCTGGACATTCAAAGCCATTCAATTTGTCTCGACTCCTTCTGTCTCACCCACTTATTTAGAAAAAGGGTGAGGTTTGACCGGGCGGCAGAATTCCTAGCTGCGTGTGCAAGTGGGGACACGGAGGAGGCCCAAGTGATGCTGAAGGAGGCCAAAGAAATAACAAGCAGCAACGAGGAGGATGCGGGGGAAATTATTAACTGCTCCAACGCAGATGGAATAACTGCATTGCATCAGGTGAGGCTGCATCACCGCCCACGTTTGCTTTACTGTCCTGTGTTTGTTTGCCTTGCTTTTGTTTTCCTCCACCAAGGCCTGCATCGATGGTAGCATGGAGATGGTGTCCTTCCTCTTGGAACACGGCGCCAATGTGAACCAGGTTGACAGCGAGGGGTGGACGCCGCTGCATGTCGCCGCCTCCTGCGGCTACCGTGATATCGCAGAGTATGTTTTCCACAAACACAACACTGTAACAATTGTATCATGAAACACAGTATGGCTGTCTGACAGTCTGTGGGTGCCAGGCTGTTTCTGATTTCAACAATGCCAACATTGTTGTCATGGTTGGCCCGACAACATGTCCCCTAAAGAATGAGCATGCTGGGCTGGCCGCAGCCTCTTCAAACACTTCAAAAGCAGACCAAGCTATTTTGGCCTGACATATCAGTCTTTCCCGTAGGGTCCCAGCTTTTGGGGGGGGGGGGGGGGGGGGGGGGGCGCTTACAGTGAAGTAAACAGTATTTCATCCCTTGCTGATTTTGTTGGTTAACCCACTAATTAAGACATGATCATTCTATACTTTTAATGGTAGATGTATTCTGACCTGGAGATACAAAAAAAAATAACTTTAAGGAATTTATTTTAATTCAAGCATTTGATCCCACTAGCCAAAAGCTAAGCCTCTGTTTGCAAGCACAGCGGTCAGACGTGTGTTGTAGTTAACCACAAGGTTAGCACACATACTAGGGGGAATTTTGGCCCACTTCTCTTTGCAGATCCTCTCTAAATTATTAAGCTTGGTGGGCTGTCGATTGGCAACTCGGACCTTCAGCTCCCTCCATACATTTTCCATTGGATTGGGGTCTGGAGACTGGCTGGGCCACTCCATGACCTTTATGTGATTCTTCTGGAGCCACTCCTTTGTTGCCTCTGCTGTACTATGGTTGGGCTCATTGTCTTGTTGGAAGACCCAACCACAGTCCATTTTCAGCTTCCTGACAGAGGGGAGGAGCTTGTCCCTCAGGACTGCACGGTACGGTACATGGCTCCATTTGTCTTCCCACTGATGCGGTGAAGTAGCCCTGTGCCCTTGGCAGAGAAACACCCCCAAAACAAGCATGTTTCCACCTCCATGCTTGAGGGTGGGCAGCATTTTTCTTCTTCCACACATGAGCGGTTGAGTTGAGGCCAAATGATTCAATTTTGGTCTCGTCTGACAACCCAACCTTCTCCCAATCACTTTGTGCAATCTTTGAGGTGATCATTGGTATACTTTAAACGGGCCTCCACATGTGCCTTCTTAAGCAGGGGTACCTTTTGGCCACTGCATGATTTTAATCCAAAGTGTTGCCAATCGTTTTACTGTTGACGGGGGTCCCACTGCTAATATTTTTCAAGCCCATCCCAGATTTGTGCAGGTTGACAATCCTGAGCTCTTTGGTCTTACCCATGTTGGAGACTTTGGCGTCTGTCTACTTCTGTGAACTGGTGTAATAATAATAATAATAATACATTTTATTTATATTGCACTTTACATTACAGAAATCTCAAAGTGCTACAAAGAAAGCATAAAACCTACAGTGAAGCGATAAAACAACACAACAAAAGGTATATATATATTTAAAAAAAGGCCTTTATAAAAAGGTAAGTCTTTAGGCTCAGTTTAAAGGAGTCCACAGTCTGTGGCGCTCTCGGATGGTCCGGAAGAGCATTCCACAGACTGGGAGCAGCCGAGCAGAAGGCTCGATCGCCCATGCTGTGCAGCTTGGTTCTGGGGACCCTGAGGAGGTTGGCTGTGCTAGAGCGAAGGGTGCGTGAAGAAGTCTGGGGGAGGAGGAGTTCCTTTAGGTAGGCTGGAGCGTCACCATGTACACACTGGTGGGTGAGGAGGGCCATCTTATATTGAATCCTCAGTTCCACAGGGAGCCAGTGCAGTGATTCCAGGATGGGGGTGATATGATCGTATTTTTGCATTTGGTGTCTTTCATACATGTGATTAGTAAGGGTTATTGGTGTAAGAGTAAGAATTATGGGTGATTTATTAAGGGTTATTGGTGATTAGTAAGGGTTATTGGTGTAAGAGTAAGAGTTATGGGTGATTTAGTAAGGGTTATTGGTGATTAGTAAGGGTTATTGGTGTAAGAGTAAGAGTTATGGGTGATTTAGTAAGGGTTATTGGTGATTAGTAAGGGTTATTGGTGTAAGAGTAAGAGTTATGGGTGATTTAGTCAGGGCTATTGGTGATTAGTAAGGGCTATTGGTGATTAGTAAGGGCTATTGGTGATTAGTAAGAGTTATGGGTGATTAGTAAGAGTTATTGATGGTTAGTAAGAGTTATGAGTGAGTGGTCACACTCGCAATTCAGTGAACAAGTTCATTGGGAGCGTCTAAGTCGTCTGTGAAAGCCAGAATTCCTAATGCTTACCAGAGCAGTGTTTTTCAACCTTTTTTGACCCATGACACGTTTTTGACATTGGTAAAATCTTGCGGTGCGCCACTAACCACTAGGGCTGGGTTAAACGATTGTTTTGTAATTGATTATTCTAGAAAATTATCTCCCCGTAATTTGACCTATACAGCAATTAAGGCTAATTTATCTCCATTAACAAAACACAAGTTTCTTCTTTCCAATATATATTTATTAACAAGTTAAAAAATTAATTGTGGGGCTGCACAGCGGACGAGTGGTTATACCCGAGTTCAATTCCATCTCTGTGTGGAGTTTGCATGTTCTCTCCGTGCATGCGTGGGTTTTCTCCGGGTACTCCGGTTTCCTCCCACATTCCAAAAACATGCTAGGTTAATTAGCCACTCCAAATTGTCCATAGGTATGAATGTGAGTGTGAATGGTTGTTTGTCTGTATGTGCCCTGTGATTGGCTGGCCACCAGTCCAGGATGTACCCCGCCTCTCGCCCGAAGACAGCTGGGATAGGCTCCAGCACCCCGCGACCCTCGTGAGGATAAGTGGTAGAAAATGAATGAATGAATGAAAATGAATTGTATTGAACAATACAACAAAGTGCACAATGGAATCCTATAATAACAAAAATAATAAATTAAACTTTCTTTCAAAAACACAACTGTCGAAACTATAAATAACACAATGTGAATAAAAATCTAAAAATAAAATAAATAAAAAAATAACAGCAGCTGTATGCGTGTTCCTCCAAGATCACTTTATCTTTCCCTCTTGCTTTCCACCACCACTCTCACTCCGTGTGTTCGAGTGGCCACATGCTCTGTGTGGGAGAGCCTCGAGCACAAGTTATGTGGTGTGGTTTGGATGAATGACGGGGTTAATCATTGCAAACAAGGAAAGAAAAAAAGTTGAAAACGTACGGTGTCTTCTCCACAAAAGCAGTTACCAGGTGCTAGTGCATCGCGGTAGTGCTTTTATGGTACGCTATCTCCATTTTGCACAGACCACCCAATCGTTACCTTTTAAGTGTAAAGTACTCCCATAGTACTTTTGACATCGTATTGCGAGATCGTTTCTTCTCCCCCGACTCGCTGCTACCTGATGCCACGGCCGCCGCCATTGTTTGATTCTGGGTGAATTTTATGACGTCGACGCGTGGTCCCAGCACTACTAACCACCTCACGCGCATCACTAAGTCTATTGGGGGAACAAGGCAATAGGTTGCCACACGGACGAATATTACATTGCTCCGCCAGTCTTTACACCACGGACACTCAACAATGACATTAATATTTGCAGAAAATGATTAATAAATGTTTTTTTAAATGATGGCACACCTGCCGATTTTCTCGTCGGCACAGTGTTTGACAATCACTATACTAGAGGATCAAATACTATTTCCCTCAGTGAAATACATCAATCCATCCATTTTCTGTACCGCTTATTCTCACGAGGGTTGCGGGCATGCTGGAGCCTATCCCAGCTCGGGTGAGAGGCGGGGTACACCCTGGACTGGTCGCAATGAAATCCAAATGAATTAAAATATATTCTTTAAAGTTATTTTCTGGATTTTCCTTTTTGTCTCTCCAAGTTAGAATACATCTACCATTAAAATTATAGAATGCAGGGCTCGACAATAACGATGTACCGATGGCCCGGGGCAAGTTAAAACAAAATTGGGGCAAGTAAATCCAATCAGTGATATTCCCGTGGGGCAAGTGTACTTTGGCATGCCATACTGCCAAGAGTTTTTTTAAAAGCGGTTCTTGTTGGGTGTTGGTAAAACACGGACTGCGTAATTCCAGTGGTAATTTGCAAACCAATCCTTGCAAATCTTGAAATGGACCAATCAGAATCATTTATTTAGACCGCGGTCCGCGTTTTACCCACACCCGTTCTTGTTCGTGATCAACCAATCAGCGATGGTTTGACTAGGAAAACATCTATCATGGCGTCCCTGCCAACATGGTCTAATTCTTCAACAACTTGTGAAGGAAAACAGCAAAAAGTGATGAAGCAGTGCCTCCTAAACAAGTATTTTATTAGCGGCAGCAAATCAAATGATGGCACAGGTGAGTGAATCACATTGCTGTGACAATTTGAAGTGGTCACAATGAAACACCACCCATTAGATCCAATACCAAGTGCTGATTTTGCACAAGCTACAAAATCTAGCGCTTCCATTTCTCTGTGGATTTTTCTCACCTTTGCTTCACAAATTATTGTTTGACCATTGAGCATTTTTTTCTGGATTAAAAACACTTTACTAGTACACAAATGTGTCTATTCAATAATGCGTCATTGTGGTGCACAACTTCTAAAAGGCAAAGTGCCTAGAAGTCTCTTGCCAATCCAGATTTCCATGCAACGTCATGATCTATGTAGGAAAACAACCACAAGAAATGATCATCATTTCATCTTTATTTGAGATTCTCATGTGATGCCACAAAAATGAGATGATATCATTATGGCAGTCTTTTCATTTTACATGGGGCAAGTTCTGGCAAGTAGTTCTCACCTTAAGGATTCCCCATGGGCAAGTCATTTTGGTTTTTAATGTAGAGCCCTGGAATGATGACGTCTTTGTTAGTGGGCAGACCAACAAAATCAGTAAGGGATCAAATACCTTCTCTCTCTCTTTCACATATGATTGCAAAACTTCCAATTCATCCACAAAATAGAAACAAAGATCATTTGATTGAGCTGATGGCTCAGACGGTTAAAATAATGAGTGAAATAATTCTGATTATATAATCACGATTATAACTTTTTACAAGAAATTAGGTGATAATTTAATGAATGACACGTTTAAGTGATTATTTAATGCTGTATTTATTTAGTTTTGTCCCATTTGAACCTCCATAAATGAGACCATGCTGTCATGCACCGTAAATAAGTTTTTTATGTATGTTTTTATTTCATTCATTCGTTCATTTTCTACCGCTCGCGGGGGTGCTGGAGCCTATCCCAGCTGTTTTCGGGCAAGAGGCGGGGTCCACCCTGGACTGGTGGCCAGCCAATCACAGGGCACATATAGACAAACAACCATTCACACTCACATTCATACCTGTGGCCAATTAACCTAGCATGTTTTTGGAATGTGGGAGGAAACCGGAGTACCCGGAGAAAACCCACGCATGCACGGGGAGAACATGCAAACTCCACACAGAGATGGCCGAGGGTGGGATTGAACCCTGGTCTCCTAGCTGTGAGGTCGTATTTATTTCAGATGTACAATTTTTTAGTTGTTTACTGTTACTGTTTGTAAATGGCCCCGGGCCGCACTTGGGACACCCCTGCCCTACGTAATTTACAGAGAAGCCCAAGTGTTAGCATAACAGTCTCTCTGTGGCTGTTTGGGCAGTTTCCTTCTGCGCAACGGGGCTTCTCTCTCTGCCGTCAACTGTGACGGAGACGTTCCTGTGGACATCGCTCTGGATGAAAGCACTGAGGCGCTTCTGCAGGACTACACTCTGAGACAAGGTGAACATTCTTTCGAGCAACTAAACAACTCATCGTGTTGCCTGTTTGATGAATAAGCCTGCTTGGGTTCAGGTGTGGACTTGGAGGCGGTAAAACGGTTAGAGGAGGAGCAGATCACCACAGATGCTCAGACCTGGCTGGCTGAGGGACCACCCACTGACGTACGACACCAAAGGACTGGAGCCACCCCTCTACACGTGGCTGCAGCCAAAGGCTACCTGGAAGCTCTCAAGTTAGCATCTATTGTAATGTGTTTGGGGCCAATCTATCTGTGGCGGTCCAACTGTATTTGTGGCAGGCATATTCAGCATTGTTCCAGCCATAAGCTGCAGAAACGTGCCTCCCTTTCGAAGGCACGGTGTGAGTACGCCATGGCTCACTTGGATGCGTGCTGCTCTCGTGGTGTCCAGGTTACTGTGCCAGTGTGGACTGGATGTGTCCGCTATGGACTTTGACGGGTGGACTCCTCTTCACGCTGCTGCACACTGGGGTCAGGGAGAGGCCTGTTGCATTCTGGCAGAACACATGTGCAACATGGAGGCCCGCAGCAACGCGGTGAGGCCTGCATGTGTATTTTTTGACGTTGTATTGTGAAGTGTCTCCGTGTTTGATGAAACATTGTTCAATAAACTGCAGGGCCAGACGCCACTGGATGTAGCAGATGAAAGTGTGGAGGACCTCCTGGAGGAGCTCGCTCAGAAACAAGCCAATGTGAGAACTTGTTGGTTGCCAGTTGTTGTATTACAATCCACTGATGAGCGCGTGACTTCACAGTGGCGCAACGAGCAGTCCGTACGAGACAGACAAAACCAACAAGGCGCTCCTGCTGCCAGTACACAAAGTAAACGAAGGAGGTGAGAATTAGGGATGCTTCACAGTACCAGCAGTGCAACATTGTATACTGTATCTTTGGCCTGAACCTTACTAAATATCGGCATTACAATGTCACCACATTCAAACTGCAACAAATATTCTAAACCAACTATCCCTTGTATTCATGCATATTTGATACCACTGGCATCACAATATTTCCATATATTTCAATATCTTCTTCACTCTCACATTGTCCAGGAGCTCAGTGTGTAGGATGAGCAGTAAAGACAAGATGAACGTGCAGGACCAGTCTAAGGAGAGGGGCATCTCAGGAAGCCTGGAGCTGAGCGAGGACAAGGAGAGCAGCCCCGGTGAAGGAACTGCTGGGATGGTCCATTCATTTTCTGACAATGCGTGTTTTGGCTCATTCTTGTTCTTCTTTCTCCAGAGAGCTCCACCGTGTCCAGTCCTGACACCGAGAGCGTGACCGCATCTGCTGCCAGTCCAGCTGACAAGGTGATGCTTAAGAAATGTCCGCTTTGCTGCGATCAGACGTTTACTACATAAACAAGCCAGTTGGACATTCTAGTCAGACATTTTTTTCATTGCTATATTAGTCCCTGACAAGACAGCTCAATAGGTTGGAAATGTGGGGCCACCCTTAGCAGCAACAACTGCAATCAAGCGCTTGTGATAACTTGCAATGAGTCTCTTCCGGTGCTTCCACCACCTTTTGAAGGTCATGCCACAGCATCTCAATAGGACTTTGGCTAGGCCACTCCAAAGTCTTCATTCGGTTTGGACTTGCTGGGTGTTTGGGATCATTGTCCTGCTGCAGAACCCAAGTTGGTTTCAGCTCGAGGTCACCAACAGATGGCCGGACATTCTCCTTCAGGATGTTTTGGTAGACTGCAGAATTCATGCTTCCATTCATTCCAGCAAGTCTTCCGGGTCCTGAAACAGTAAAACGGCCCGAGGCCATCACACTACCACCACCATATTTGACTGTTGCTATGATGTTCTTTTTCAAATGCAGCGGTACTTTTACTCCAGATGTAATGGGATACACAGTATTTTTCAAAGGTCTTAGGGATCATCAATGTGTTTTCTGGCTAAATTGAAACAAGCCTTAACGTTCTTTTTGTTCAGTCTTGGAACTCTGCCTGGATTTTGATTATTTTTAGAATAGAATCCATTTGTTGCTCCATTTGATATTGAGGCCTTGTGTCTTTTTTGTAGACCTCGGAGGAGAGAGATGAGGAGGAAGAGGAGAAGGAACAGGACAAGGTGATCCGCACCGCGAGGGTCCATCCCACCCCTCATACGAGGGACGTTCCGTCTGAGAGCTCCAACACACCCGCAGCTGACCGACGCAAGTAAGAAACACACATTCACGACTCACCAAAGGTCAGGGATGTTTGGCTTTGGGGTGAACTTCTCTTGGTGTTTCCGTACTTGCTGTTCTCTAACAAGGAATCCGTGCCATTTCTGTGTGGGTATTCCCCTTTGCACGCTCAGGTATCAGGCGCCAGTCAGAGATGAGGAGTCAGAATCTCAGAGGAAAGCTCGTTCCCGACTCTTGCGCCAGTCCCGCCGCTCCACTCAGGTATTCCAAGTGCATCTTTTCAGTATTTGTGCAGACATGCCTGTTTTTTTATTTTGACGAGCCTCTTGCTAGCATGTGGCTCTCCCATGCCCACAGGGTGTGACCTTAACAGACCTGAAGGAAGCAGAGAAGACCGTCTCCAAAGCTGCCGATTCCCTGCCTCGCAACATTCAGCCTGTCAGCCCCATCATTACTCTCACGCCAGCTGAGAGGGGTGAGTTATACCATACGCCATTTATACCATTTATGTAGCCGGTCACCGAAGCCCGGAGATACGCTTTTTCAAAAAAGACATGAAAAGCGCATCGGGCAGTCGTGCAGTCGGGGGGGGGGGTCTGTTTGAGGCGGGCCTTTTATGAAGCCACCAGCATACTGGCGCGTTCTTGTTGATGGGCCCACCTTGCTCATGACTCCTGTCCCCACACGGGGGCTGCCGCTTTGGCTTTGCAAGCATCTTTTTCCATCCTAATGTTTACTGTGTTACCTTGCATTGCCTTCACAAACCGACGCTCTTACGTTGGAGGCCAGAGACAAGGAAAACCGACACGTATATATATATATTTTTTTGGTATAATATACGCACTTTCGCCATGTGTTCAGACTCTAGGGACACCCTGTATATTTCTGTATGCTTTCTGACCATCCCTGTGTGCTCCAGATACAGACCCAGTCAAGCAGGAGTCAGAAGGAGACAAGCGTCTAGGAGTCAAGGACAGGAGGCGTGCAAGGAAGGAAAGGCGCTCCACTGGTGTCATTCAGCGGGATGGAGAAGTAAGAAATACTCTCCCATTTTATTGATTGTAAACATCACATGTACATAAGAAGCCATCTTGCATGACAAAGTTCCTACAGTGATAAAATCATGACGTCGGGCTGTTGGGTTTCAGAATGAAGATGACGACGCTCATTTGGATGATCAGATCAGGAAGTCCGAACTCAAGTGAGTCTGCCCTTTTTTCCATTTCATGTATTCATAACCAGCTTCAGCAGCAGCGATATGATATTTTGTGTCTTGGTTATGCAATGTCTGGTAACGATAAAATTAGTATGACCTTGGCTGCTCATAACAGGTAAGAGCTACGTATGCTTTTATATTTATGGAAATGGTACACCATATGCGTTCATATTTCTGTATGGGGCCCTCGTTGGATGGGGTTTGGACACCCCTGCTTTATGTATTTCTTTTCCCAAGTGAACGTAGCCATTGCTGAGCATTGACTTGTGGCTTCTTTGTCCAGACAGCCAAGTGGAAAGGATTTTCCTCCCATTTGTCCCCATTTCGATTTGACTTGTTTCAAACATGCATACACTGTAACGTGGAAATCCATCTCATCCTCCCAATTCACTGTCCAAAAAGGAGCAGGAAGAACAGCCACTAAAGCCGACCCCCCTCTCCAGATTTCTCCATGCTCTGTGTCCATATACACTCATTACAACCCATTACAAAGACAGTCAACAGTCCATCAGGCCACCGACATGTCAGCAACCTTGACATGTGTTTGAGTGCGGGCAAAAAGGTAACTCCAAAATGTATCTGTGGCGGGCCGCCAGGAATAACTACGGCAAAACACAAGAATGCTATTCCACGCGCGTATCCTCACCAGGGTTGCAGGTATGCTGGAGCCTATCCCAGCTGTCTTGGGGCGAGAGGCGGGGTACACCCTGGACTGGTGGCCAGCCAATCACAGGGCACATATAGACAAACAACCATTCACACTCACATTCATACCTATGGACAATTTGGAGTGGCCAATTAACCTAGCATGTTTTTGGAATGTGGGAGGAAACCGGAGTACCCGGAGAAAACCCACGCATGCACGGGGAGAACATGCAGACTCCACACGGGTCCCCAGGCCACCTTGCAGCCCGAAAAAGCGAAACTGAAAACCATGACAAGAAACAAAACTTGTTCATCGTCGGTCATACGTGACAAAACCTCTTCCATTGGAGTAGAAAAATGCTTATTTAAATCGTTGTACCTCGTTTTTGCTGTTTGTGTGCAGTTCTAGTGGATTGGGAGACGGCGACTACAGGATGGTACGTGTCTGAGCCTCGACGTAGAGGAGCTGCTGGGTAGATGGACAATCAGCCCTGTTATTTGCGTGAACTTCTGAGGTTTTCCTTCCCCCCCCCAGCTCTACTTCCAGGTACTACAGCAGAACCTGGCACTGAAGGACAAGCTGCAGGAGATGGAACTGCTGCTCAGTCAGAACAAAGTGGAGCTGGAGAGACTCCGACAGGTTGGGCTGGAACTTGTCATTCGGAAGCATAAGGATGTGATGATGTAGTAGCAGCTAGACAGCTTGAAGAGCGTCTGTAAAGTCTATCAATGGTTGTCTGTGACAGAGTCAAGAGAGCACCACAGACAGGCCCGCCTTGTTGGAGCTGGAAAGATTTGTAAGTCAACTTGATGGACACGTGCTCTACGGCTGCTCTCGTAGGAAAACACATACAGCTGTACAGGTGCCCCCATGGCAAAGTAAATAGCGGGGAAGCAAAGACTAGAGTTGCATTTTTTGTCAAATTAGAAAATTATATGAATTGTCAAACTATTAGAATAAATATATAAATAAATCTTCAGAATTATGTTAAATATAATTCATATTTGTTAAAATAGAAATGTTCCAAGTGGTCAAAATATTATAATAAATATTAAAATATAATGTAGAATTACAATAAATATCATACTATGTATATATTTCTAAAAATATATAACAAATTACAAGATAGTGTGTACAATACGAAAAGAGAAACAAAGAATAGTTGCATTTCTTAACAAAACTTCCAAATATGAGAATAAAGTCAACATATAATATAAACTATATTAATATGTGGAATGATATTTATTACAATATACACAAGAAAGTTGAAATGCTTGTAAAATAAAACAGCAGTAAAAATGGCAATACAGGACCAAAAGTGTATAAATTCTATATGAAAAATGGTTTCTCAGTAATGATTGCTCTATCTCAGTCAGTTTGTGGTCTTGTTTTCTTTTCAGGAGAAGTTGGCCCTCCAGAGGAGAGCAGTGGAACTGGAAGATGAGCTGAAGGTTGTGACTGATTACACACTGAATTACCGCTCCGCAGTAACGTTCAAACACTCCACACGTGCCAGTCGTTAAATCCATTATGTATTTGTGGAATGCTTACTTCAATGACTTGAGATGGAATCTCAGACTCACGGGTGCTTGACAAATACTCCTGTTCACCGACAAGTTGAAAAGGTTTCACTGACTTGATTGGTTTGAAGACTCAGATTTCACCCACTCGGGTGCTTGATGAAGACTCAAAGGTCACTGACTCATGGGTACTCGAGGAAAGCTCAAGGTTCTCATGGGTGCAACATGTAGGCTCGCGTTTTGTCAAAGACACCAGATTCACTGATTCCCAGGTGCTCAACAAAAGCTTGAGTTTCACCGACTCCCAGGTGGAGGAAAACTTGAGCTTCATAGATTCAGAGTTGATTTGTTTTTCTGTAGGTTCTTGGGGACCTGAAAGCCGACAACCAGCGGCTGAAAGATGAGAATGCTGCCCTCATTCGAGTCATCAGCAAACTGTCCAGATGAAGCCGGAAAAAACACAGCTTCCATCGACCATTCTACCACCTTCCATTTTGGACTGTCGCCGATGTACTGGAGGACAAGCTGAGGCGCACCTTTTAGTGGACTCTTCACCTTTTCTTTTATGGATATTGTTTTTTATTGGCATTTTTTTAACTGGAAGATTTTAAGTCATTCCCGTCCCTGCTTTGTATGAAATCTGTACTAAGAAACTAAAAGCCATGCAATAGTTTGGATCTTAAAAAAAAGGGAGAGGAAAAAGAAGTGCAGTCCGTGACCAGGAAAAGACCAAATGTGCCAAATCCTGCTCAGATCAAATGCATGTTCTGAGGCTATCTTTGTAATTTAGCCTGTCCTTGTAGTGGCCCCCGCCTGTAACATGTTCATCTCAGTTTAACCCGCGTACAAAAACCCAAGTGTGGCGGATCTCAATAGCTGCCAAGTCTGCAGACGCGTCACATGGTCACCTTCTCGGTGTTTACCCAAGATGATGATGGTGCAATGCTGTGCCTTTTCTGTAATTCTATTTTATTATGGCAAATGAATACTGTTAACATGCAGCACCAGGACGTCTCTCACACTTTTTACCCCAAAAATGCACAAAACACCTATTCAGAATCATTAGCACAGCAGTCAAACATTTAGCATTTCAAAATAAGGGCATTTTTTTCAGAAAATGAGTGAAATTCTGGTCCTTGCTGCAGAAACCCCCCACCCCCCAGATGGAGGTTGCTGGTTCAAATACCCGACTGCCAAATGTGATGTCATTGAAAAAAAGTGTCTCGTTAGTAAAAAGTTGTATCCTGACAGGAACGGATTACTGGAGTACACGAGACAGAACCACGTGACAAATGTCACTTTATTGACCAATCAGAACGATTACAAATGATATCATGTACAACCCCACCAGCATGCCAGCGATTTCATAGAAACGATTACAGTATGATGGAATGTAAGGCGTAGGAATACATTTCACAACCAAAACACAAAAGGCTCATCCATCCACATGACCTAGCACAGTACATGTTCTTTTAGGCTGTTACGTTCCTGTTTTAACGGATCGTAAAGTAGGCTGCAGTGTGCACGGGGTTAATCCCAACACTGTCACTTTTCATCAGCGTATGTATAATTAAACAGTGTACTTAGTTCCTGAGCGCACTAGTACTCAAGTGTAGCGCTGTCCCAAATCAACTAAGGTCGTTTCGCACTTAGCGGAAATGACGACCGCACTACTAACTCGCTATTTCCCGCTAGTAGTAGGCGCTGCCATTTGAGTGTTAACACGCCGTGCAGGGTGGTGGTGAACAGGAGGCAAAAAAGCGGGCAAAGAAAAAAAACTATGGATTTGGGCCAGCACACCACTGGCAGGAACTAAGTACACAGTGTAGACTGCACG
The DNA here is from genome assembly GCF_030265055.1 of Doryrhamphus excisus. Lineage (NCBI taxonomy): Eukaryota > Metazoa > Chordata > Actinopteri > Syngnathiformes > Syngnathidae > Doryrhamphus > Doryrhamphus excisus. Next base: position 22,044,964 of record NC_080466.1, on the reverse strand, counting down.
TGTGCGTTTTCGACTGTATCGTGATAAGTCTTGCATCTGACCCTCCTGAAGCTGTAACAACCATCTTGAGGGGGCACGTACATGAAAGCAAAAGCATAACAGCGAAATGCAAAAGGAGCAAACTAAAGGCATTGGTTGCCGCTGTGGCTATGCTAGAAGGCGATAAGGCCTGGAGGCGTCCTTTCCTCGCCAATGAACATTCACTAAGTTAGGCGTGTGGTTCCCACATAGGAGGAGGGCTGCCGGCGATGGCAGAGTCAGCCCTTCAAGTCCAGGCAGGCTGTGACAAAAACACCTTGAAAGAATAAATAAGGCAGCTTCTCGTGAGCATGGATGGAGAAGAGGAAGAAAAGGCAACAAGCAGGAGCGCCAGCAAAGCAAAGGGCGAATGCGGGGGTGCCGGGCGCGGTGGGGCCTGGTTACCAGTGAATACGGTCACGTGACACAACCAGTGATACAACTACATAGAAAGGCAAACACAAGTTGATTGTACACTTGCTTTTCCGCATGTACTTCACACCGAGAGGAAGACGGCATCGTGGGGAACCGATGGGCAGGAGACCAAGGATGCTGTGATGGCTGCTACCTCTGCTGCTACTGAGGCTCGTGAAGAGCATTGAAGCGTTCAGGCTTTCGCTTCGTCAGTTCATGTCCATCCTATCTGGTCTTTGAGCACGGATGACAGTCGAAACTTTCCCAGCGATTTGCTCACTTTGTGCTGAAAGACTAGATAGGGCATTTCTAGTCTAGGATTGTCCCATGACACAGATGGGGGGGGGGACACCTCTTCTCTAGAGATGTCCTATCAAGTCTTTGAGATCTGTAGTTCATCAGTTCATGCTCAAAAACCTGATGAGCAGATGTCCCATCTAGACTTTCAGTACTAAACGATGAGGACCATATAGATTTACATAATAACTGTGGTACAGTAAAGACTAGATAGGACATCTCTAGGCTAGAGGTGTCCTATCTCGTCTTGAGCATGAACTGATGAGGACTGTCACAATGATGGTGATACAGTAAAGACTAGATAGGACATCCCTGGTCTAGGTGTCTCCTATCTAGTCTTTGAGCATGAAGTGGTAAAGAGTAGATGGCTTTCCATACATGCATTGTGATACAATAAAGACGGATAGGACATCTCGAGACCAGAGATGTCCTATCCAGTCTTGAACATGAACTGATAAAGCTTGCCTGGATAAGGGGCAAAACGTATAAGATATAAACTAGATAGCCTAGAGGTGTCCTATCTAGTCTTTGAGCTACATTAGAGGACTAGGACTAGAGGACTAGATCGGACATCTCTGATCCTGAGGTGTCCTAGGTAGTCTTCAGCGTGAAGTGATGAGAGGCATCACGCCTAAGATAGCTCAATGACTCGGTAGAACAGCAGTAGGCTAGAGCTGTCCTACCTAGTCAGTTGGGATGGATTCAATGACCTGTATGAATGAGAATATGCGCAGGCAGGAGAAGGAATATGATGGACCATAAGAAGACAAAAGGCGTGAGCACATGACATGAAGGTAAAAAACACCAGAAGGGTGAACTGCGGGTTTGGGCGGGGCGCGTACGGACAGGCGTGCCTGCTGTCACTCGCCAGCCGCCGAAAAGGCCTCGCTTAGTCGTCCCAGTCTTTCTTGATGTTGAGGTTCCACTCCCAGGACAGGTGGTCGTAGCTGTCGTCGTCCATGAACCTGGATTTGATGACATACTGGCCTCGGGCCAGCATGCCCTTCGGGGCCTCCTCTGTCGTGGAAATAAATTCATGTGCAGAGGGGCGGGGCCCGTAGCTGCCCACCATGTAGCAGGATCTGTCAACTGTGGCCAATGATGAAAGTGCATTAGAGGACGTTAGAGGACGTCTACCATTGCTTCCATGCAGGGAGACAACAGCTTAGCCACGGGAATCCTCAACTGCTATCCCGTTAGCTGTCCCGTTAGCTGTCCCGTTAGCTGTCCCGTTAGCTGTCCCGTTAGCTGTCCCGTTAGCTAACCCGTTAGCTAACCCGTTAGCTAACCTGTTAGCTAACCTGTTATCCTGGTAGTTATCCTGGTATTTACCCAGTTAGTTATCCTGTTAGCCATCCTGGTAGCTATCCAGTTAGTTGTCCTGTTATCCTGTTAGTAATTCTGTTAGCAATCCTGTTATCCTGTTAGTAATCCTGTTATCCTGTTAGTAATCCTGTTAGCAATCCTGTTATCCTGGTAGTAATCCTGGTAGTAATCCTGGTAGTAATCCTGGTAGTAATCCTGGTAGTAATCCTGGTAGTAATCCTGGTAGTAATCCTGTTATCCTGGTAGTTATCCAGTTAGCTATGCAGTTAGTTATCCTAGTAACTATCCTGGTAACTATCCAGTTAGTTATCCTGTTATCCAGTTAGTAATCCAGTCGGTTATCCTGTTGGTTATCCTGGTGCACTCAAGATTATGAAGAGGAAAGAGAAAACATCTGACCCCGGCGGCAGACAAAGGCACGATGAAGTCCACCAATTGTATTCTTATCATCCATCTAAATGCAATCAACTAGATAGGTTGGAGATTGTATGCAGAGTACATCTGTTCCGTTCTCCTCGCGAGTCCGAGTACATCTCTACCGTTCTCTTCGAGAGTAGCCCGTTGGCTATCCCGTTGGCTATCCCGTTGGCTATCCCGTTGGCTATCCCGTTGGCTATCCCGTTGGCTATCCCGTTGGCTATCCCGGCCCGACTATAAGCCACGATTTCTTGTCAAAAAGTTAAACCATAAAAATGAGCAATTTTTCCTGCAATCTCATTCACCCCGAGTTTATAAACGTGATAGTACAGGTCAAATGTACACATCACGACCTGATTTTCTTATTGTTGCTGCTGCTTGGGTTATTTTTATTGTATTTTAAGAATATACGGTGGGCCGATAAAAACCGAGCTATGGGCCAAAGATGCCCCGCATGCTGCGTTTTAGACCCCCCCTCCCCACTCCCACCTTAAGACGTCTGTTAAAAAAAAACAAACACTGACGGTGTTTCGGTCCAACTTTGACTCTGTACATACAGATGTTCTTCTGTACATACAGATGTTCTTCTGTACATACAGCAGGGGTGGGCAAACTTTTTGACTCATGGGCCGCATTGAATTAACAAAATTGTGCGGGGGGCCAGAACATATATTTAACACACATGATTTTACGCTTATAATTTTAATAATTTTAACAATTTTAACAATTTTAACAATTTTAACAATTTTAATAATTTTAATAATTTTAATAATTTTTACGCTTATAATTTTACGCCTTGAATTATTTGTCTAATTTTATATAATATCAGCTATATGTTTTCATTTCTCCTTTTTTCAGGAGCACTTTAAACATCAGATACATCAAACTACGATTTTTTTTTTTTTTTTTACTGAATAAGACATCCGACTTGAAAGTCATGTTGCCAGCTGGTATGTTAAAAGTTGAAATACTAAAAAGCAATTGGCGGGCCGGATTCAAACGTTTGGTGGGCCGCATGTGGCCCCCGGGCCGTAGTTTGCCCACCCCTGACATACAGAGTCAACGCTAGGTGCTCACTCACCTCTTATTCCTTTCCTAGATGTCACCTGCAAATATCGCAGACCCGAAACGATCTCCTTGTTTACCTGAGGGAAAAAAAAACATGGTGGAAGTCAGTAAACATTGGCTTCATGCGATATCTATGCAATAATATATATGTAATATATGTACATTTACAAAACAATCCCTCCATGATCGCAGTTTATTGGTTCCAGACTCGATTCCTATTTGATCAATGAAATACTTTTATGGAAACCCGTTCGTAACATGATTAGAGCCCTCTAGACATGAAATAGCACCCCTATAAGTCACTTTTACACTTTGTTACCTACTACAGTAGACATAATAGGAGTAAATAAACTCAAGTAATGCTCCTGATATTGATTGTGACACACGGGGAACATAGCAGATGATATCCCAACACAGTCCATCTAGCTCTGTCTAAACAAAAATGGAACGGGGCTAATACTTTACTTTGGCTTCACTTGGTGGTCTATTGGTAGTTGTTTATGTACTTGCTCCTATTTCCTGGTAAGTTTTTGGAGTGGGCATGTTACGTGGCGTCACTACTCCATAAAAATAGTTCTCGGTGCTCACGAGTACAGCCTAGCTTATATACAGGTCCGTTATGTAAATGCAACATTGCTGCCGTTTTTGGGAGGTTTTTTTAGCGATTGATAGTCCAAATAGGTGAGTCCTGTTATGCGCGTTGTTAGCACCCACATGCTAGCTGTTTTTCTCTCTTTAGAGCGCACAGAACAGAGAGATGTGTGGTCGTGTCTCACATGAGGATCGGGGTATGAACACATATGGGACCATACTACTGTAAGTGCTCTTACCTTAAAACTGATCTTTATTTTGTATTCAACACCCTCCTTCAGAATAAAGGCCTCATTCTTTAGGGCATCCAAATCTCCTGTGGAAATGAAGAGAGAGAAAATGAACAAGTATGAACATGCTCGTCATGTTTCATATCTTCATATTAGAGCAGTATTATTATGAGGACATATTCTAAAATTTAACAATTTGAATTCCGAGAGGTCCCATAATAGCGGGTTCTCATGAATCATTTAATAGTGGCACTTTAAACAGGCTTCCTACGGATTTCATATTTCAAAATTCCATACTTTGTCCAGACTCAGGAAACAGATGTGTATCATTAAAGCTGCAACAATTAATATAGGAATAATCCATTATCCAATTCATCGACAACTATTTTGGTATTCGATTTATGTTTTGTTTTTTTTACTGAAACATGTAAATATCCTCCAATTCCGGACTCTGAATATGTCCTTAGCCATCCATGCAAGCAGACCCAAAAGCGTCACAATGATTACAATGATTAAATTCATTGACAACTATTTGGGGATTGGGTTCATGTTTTTATTGAAATATCCTCAGTCATCCATGAAAGCAGACCTATTTTGTTTGGGGAGAGCGGACTGTATGTGTGTTAGGTAGGTTCGCTGGAGCACCTCATCCACACCAGAACTCCGCTCAGAGAGTGAGTCCGGATGCAGTAGCAGAACCGTGTGAACTTTATTACTTTACAGTCCAATTTCCATCCAACAGATTCATTTGTGAGTAGTATGTCTTAGTGGGTTTGGTTTCTGTAATGAATGAACATTAGCATAAATGCAAGTCACAAGCTTAGAACAGCACATGCTAATTTAGGGCGGCGACAGGTTAGCTAGCACTTGAACTGTCAGTACAATACACTGGCGCACACAAAACAATGGGCGATATTCGCCACCTCATTTGCATATAAACAATGGTCCGGACGATCGTTAACAGCCCATTAACTTACCTTTATCACAAACGCAGACAGGCATATATGTACAGTACAAGAGCAAGCTTTCTGACGTACCGAATGGCTAGCTGTGGTCCTACTGAGGACCCCTTAGTTGCCTGGTACAAACCCAAGTCTGCCCTGAACAGTGCCTGTACTAAACATTACATTAACAATGTTTGTGTTTTAGACAAAACAACATGCTCACACACATCAGCTTAACTTTGGAAAACACTCATGGACACTCATTTTTTCTATAATGTTGCAGACATGAGGGTGCTGTTTAATTCCATATATTGGCCCAGGCAGAAAGGTGGTAAGTTTATTATTATTAAACTTAACAAGGGTCGAATAAATGGGCTCACTGGATTTTTAACTCCTTGTTTCACTTCCCCTGCAATTGGCTGGCGACCAGTCCAGGGCGCACCCCGCCTCTCGGCCGTAGTGAGCTGGCTACCGAGTGAGGATAAGCAGCATGGAAAATAGACGGATGCATCATGTTGGAATTTGTGGATAAAAATGTATTGATGCCGAGTGTTATATTCCTCCATACCTCCAATTCAAACTGTACTTGAATGTCTTTTCATGACAGGGACTGTTTGATGAAATGACAGCGCCAACACTGAGCAATGAGCTTGCCTGGGGCACAGCTAGCATGCATGAATGCATTTTACATGAATGCATGTTGCCCTCCAGGCCGCCTCGTAATCATAGCAGTCAGGCTTTACGTTTAAATATTGAAATAATAAAAGCCAGTTTGCTCCAAACACAGACAGTGAAAAAAGACACCACAGTTCCACAGCTTCACGGAGTAAAAGGTGACATAATCAAAGGAAATATTGCATTATTATTTCAATTTGTGGGACAATAAACATTTGAAAACCCATCTGCATTGTTTTGTGACTCGGTTAAATCAACATATTTGTATTTGTCTGGTCATATTTATATCTTAAAATGAACATTAAAATCTCATATGGGCTCATTCTCAAGGACCCAATCTCATGTATTTTCTCGTCTTGGAAGCTGGGTGACCCGTGACACCTCTGTAGGGGCTGTCTGTATTGGGCGGGTGCTGAGAAACCACTGCTATGATAATATATAATAAATGATAATATAAAGTAAATATGCCATATTTCCTTGAAGATGCTTTCTTTCACTCTGAACAAGCATTTGTGACATGTATTTTCTCAAACTCGCAGATAGTAGATAATAGCAGTACAAGCGGTATAGGGGTGTTATTTCATGTCTAGAGGGCTCTAAAACCATGTTAAAAACTAGGGATGTCATGAGATCCCACTGGATGAAAATGTGACAAGATTCTTGTTCAGGGAAAAAACAGGCATTGGTTTGTGCACCTCAGTATATTTGTGCCATTGAACAACGGCATGAATGGAGGGAGCCCTTTTGGTGGGTGGACGCGGGGATGCTATCATACACATAGTGCAGAAGAGCATATCCTTGTGAGGAGATATGTATGGTAACGTAGTATAAATACTATAAATTAAATTACTTATATATTTGTAATATTTCTACCCCTACTAAAAAACATATTTAGAAGATAAACATGCTGCACCCACAAAATGACTCCATTAATAAATAAGGAATCCTACACTGTATTATTTTTTGTTGGATTGCTTAACTCGATTCCACCCTCTGCCATCTCTGTGTGGATTTTGCATGTTCTCCCCGTGGCATGCGTGCAAGGCTTTTCTCCGGGTACTCCGGTTTCCTCCCCCATTCCAAAAACACGCTAGGTTAATCGATGACTCCAAATTGTCCATAGGTATGAATGTGGGTGGGAACGTTTACACAAGAATTATTATTGTTATTTCTGTATGAAGAATCTTACAGTCCAACAGAGACCCACCTTGCAAGTCCAGCTCCAGTGGATATGGGGCACTTTCACATATCAGAGCCATTTGCGTCACTTGGACATTGGGAAGACTCGGATCTGACGACAGGACCACAAGAGACAATTTAAGACGAGACATTACACATGAACTTTAGCACGGAAGTGAATGGTGTTCACCCCCAGTTAGCCATATTCATACAATAAGACATTGACTTGCGCTACCTTTAAGTTTTTTTTGGCGGCAACTAATGGCCACAATAATTCATCGAGTTGAGCTTGTGACGCAGCAAGGTACACAAATTGGACCATCCAGAGCATACCGGACACTTTTAATTGCGGAAAGCTTTCTAATACGCTTCTGCCTTGAAGACAACATGTCTGTAAGTAATGTGCAACAATGGTGATATGATACTGGAGATACGCTTGGCACATACAGACGTATGATTTCCAGTCTAACGTCATTCATTTTATGAATACAAAAAACAAAGTAGGGTGTTAAAGGGGGGCTGTTGGATGCCTCTGGGTGTCTTCTTCCAGAACATTCTGACATTTATTAAACAGGTATGTTTTTATTGCATCTACATATTTACATTTAGGATTTATGTAAGCTTCTGGAGCATTAATTGTCTCCTTGCTGACATGAGGGGTGTCCAAAGCACCCAGGGGGCCTTGTACAGCCCACAGTTTATTTGTTTTTTGGCACACTGAACAGAGAAAACGACAAAAATAAATTGACAAAAAGGGAGAAATCTGCAGTAATATGAAGAGCAAAAGGTCCCATTCTAACACGAAAAATGATAATGGCAGTAATATTGTGAAGATATTTGATTATTTTAACAGCATTATGACAAACACAAAAAAATGTAAATAATTTTTGGGTGAAATTAAGCTGGGGAACAAGTTTATAATATCATAGTTTTATATATTATAATATTATAATACCACCCTCGGGCATCTCTGTGTGGAGTTTGCATGTTCTCCCCGTGCATGCGTGGGTTTTCTCCGGGTACTCCGGTTTCCTCCCACATTCCAAAAACATGCTAGGTTAATTGGCCACTCCAAATTGTCCATAGGTATGAATGTGAGTGTGAATGGTTGTTTGTCTATATGTGCCCTGTGATTGGCTGGCCACCAGTCTAGGGTGTACCCCGCCTTACGCCCGAAGACAGCTGGGATAGGCTCCAGCACCCCCGCGACCCTCGTGAGGATAAGCGGTAGAAAATGAATGAATGAATGAATATTATAATATAATATAAAGTCATAATATTACGAGAGTGAAATTTATGAAGAAGGTTTTAAAAAATTGAAAAGTGAGCAAAATGGCTGTAAGAGCGAGTGGGCTGGGGACATGAAGTACAGGGATTGCATAAGGACTGTGGTCAGGGCATCCAGTTCAGGTTGTCTTGGAAGACTAGAGTGAGCGCCCTGAGAACACAATGACCTGCGCGGATGAGAATATTCACAGGCATATTTAGGACTGAATTACCAGTGTCGACGGCTCCGGAGCCGAGGAGGGTTTCCTTGTATTTACGAAGGCTGTCGTCATCCTTATCCAGCTCTTGGATCTCTTGCACTGTCTTTTGGGCGGGGGGCTTGTAGTTGACAGGCTCTGGCTCTTCGTTCTCGGCGGCAATGGCTGCGAGCTGCTCTGGAGTCACGTCATCCTCAGCCATGTCTGGAAAGAGGCAGGGTGCAAAACATGGGTCGAGCAAAACCAGAATGGAAGCAAAAGACAACCAGATGAACCTCAAGCTGGAGCTCCCCCGGAGAAGCAGATGAGCGTGGTGGTGGTGGGAGGCGGGTGTGGAGCTGCTGTGAGTATGGAGCTGCTGTGAGTGTTTCACGGCGGCAGCTCCTGTCTTTTATTGCAGATGCTGACCTAACTCTGCCTGCTCCGTGACATCACCCCCACTCACTTCTCTGAAATCACCTCACCACCATGTGAGCATTGTGAAAAGAAAAGAGTCACCATCCACACCACGTCTGACTTTCTTCTATAATGGCCCTGTGCCTATGGTTCCCAAACGGGTTCACGGACCCAATGAAGTTAACATTACCAAGCATTTCACAGACTGCAAACAGTCAAATGGGTCTAAACCAGGAGAGTCCACCCGGGGCCATTTGATATTTTGGGAAGATATGCTCAATATATGCTTATTTCATCTCGGATTTGCGATCTAGCCTGTTTATTAGTACCAACGTCACTATTTTGTCCAAATATTTACACTTTCGATCTAAATAATTTGATACATTTTCTTTTCAACCATGTGACTTTATTCCCATGATATTTTTACATTATTCCCATATATTTTTCTACTTTATTTCTATTTATTGCCACTGATTTTGTTAGGTTTGCTGTTGGTTTGTTTTTGTTTAAATTGTAGCTTTTTAAATTACAGGCCCGGGCCGCATTTTGGACACCCCAGGTCTAAACCCCGGACTACACAGGCGTATGTGTCTGTGTCTGTGTCTGTGCGTTACCTACTCAAGGTCAGTGAACGCATCTCAGGCAGGTGATGGTGACATGTACAGGCCTTTTATTGTGACCAGCCTTGGTATGCTACACTTATGAGAAGGAGCAAAAACCAAAGTGGTTATGTTTCTGTTGAGTGTGCTTTGTTGATGCATCCGTTCTCAGCTAACAGCTAACAGCTAGCTGTTATTGGGGGATAGAAAAAAAAACACACATTTCAAAGCTATTACTCACTCCTCTCTCTATTTTTGTTTCATTTTAGCACGCCGGCATCACAGTCAGGAGAACATCTCTGTGTAGAGCTGGCATGTTCTCTGGGTAGATACTTTCATTTGCAAGCGATAGCCAACAGCCAACTAGCACTAGCACACTTGACAACACACTGAAAACGTACCATCATCATACACAGCATCAGTCTCAACGTCACACTGAGAAGGTTGCACATTTACAACAATAGAGGCGGGTACGCGGGCACTGCGTGAGGCAGCTATGGAAAGGGGCATAAAGGGGTAAGGAAGGCGGATGTGGGAAGGGCATGCTAATCTGTTTGTGTTCAGATGCTCTGTTTTGCTGCCACGTTAGAAATAAAATAAATAATCTAATATTACCACTTTACGAAATTATTCTTGTTAATTTACGACTTTATTCTTGTAATAATACAACTTTTTCATCATAAATGTGCAACGTTTTCTCATAAACTGACGACTTTGTTCTGCTTTTTTTCTTGTTAAGAATCAAGCTGTAAATTCATGAGAATAAAGTAAAAAATTTACAAGAATAAAGTCATAAATTTAAGACATTTTCCTCTTTTAGGTTTACAACTTTTTCTCATCAATTTATGACTTTATTCTCGGAAGTTTATACACTTTTCTCGTAAGTTTATGACTTTAGTGTAGTAAATTTACAAGGAATTATTTAATTTATTCTTATAATATCAGGGCTCGACAATAACGAAGTACCGATGGCCCGGGGCAAGTTAAAACAAAATTGGGGCAAGTAAATCCAATCAGTGATATTCCCGTGGGGCAAGTGCACTTTGGCATGCCATACTGCCAAGAGGTTTTTTAAAAGCGGTTCTTGTTGGGTGTTGGTAAAACACGGACTGCGTAATTCCGCTGGTAATTTGCAAACCAATCCTTGCAAATCTTGAAATGGACCAATCAGAATCCTTTATTTAGACCGCGGTCCGAAGTCCACGTTTTACCCACACACGTTCTTGTTGGCGATCAACCAATCAGCGACCGTTTGACTAGGAAAACATCTATCATGGCGTCCCTGCCAACATGGTCTAATTCTTCAACAACTTGTGAAGGAAAACAGCAAAAAGTGATGAAGCAGTGCCTCCTAAACAAGTATTTTATTAGCGGCAGCAAATCAAATGATGGCACAGGTGAGTGAATCACATTGCTGTGACAATTTGAAGTGGTCACAATGAAACATCACCCATTAGATCCAATACCAAGTGCTGATTTTGCACAAGCTACAAAATCTAGCGCTTCCATTTCTCTGTGGATTTTTCTCACCTTTGCTTCACAAATTATTGTTTGACCATTGAGCATTTTTTTCTGGATTAAAAACACTTTACTAGTACACAAATGTGTCTATTCAATAATGCGTCATTGTGGTGCACAACTTCTAAATATCACTGCTTACTACGACTACCATGTGTAAGGTAGTATGGCATGCTATGTTAACATACGTTTCAGACATTCCTCCAAATACAATGCATCAGTACTATTATCTGATGAATTATCAGCATATTCGGGCAAGTTCGGGCAAGTAGTTCTCACCTTAAGGATTTCCCATGGGCAAGTCATTTTTGTTTTTAATGTAGAGCCCTGAATATTACGATTTTTTCGTCACAAATTTATGACTTTTCTCTGAAATTTTCAACTTTGATTATTACATAATAAGTGCTAATTATTTCACAGACGAGGGGCCCCTAGAAGAAGTATGAGGAAAGTCTTTTAATCTAATTATGAACGAGGAAGTATCGGAGCCACATAAAAAAACGGAGATTTCGAGAATAAAGCTGTAAATTTACAAGAATAAAGTCATAAATGAATATTAAATTTATTATATTAAATGATATTATATGTTGCAACCCTATGAGATAAAAAGTCATAAATATAGGACAAGAAAGTCTGAATATTGCATGTCAGAGAGTAAATAGAGCATAGCGCTGAAATTTACGAGAAATAAAAGTCACAAGCTTTAAGTAAAAAGTCAGAAATGTATAACAAAAAAGTCAGAATATTATGTGTCAGAGGGACAACAGAGCACAGCGCTTCAGGAAGGAAACTTCTTCTTGCTTCGGGCAAGCTTTTATTCATAACGTGGACCTAATACTCCATGGTAAAGGACTGAAAAACAAAAATCTGTCCTCTGGGCCCCTCTTTTGGCCTGCCCAAACTAGCAGCAATCAGAGGAATGTCGGCAAGCTGCAAGGAGAAAAGCCACGGCTGCGGGGCCGAAGGTGTGCGAACATGTCAGCACACAAACCGACCACACATTCCGAATCATACATTTTTTCCCATCCTATAATTCTGACACCATACTGCCATCTCCAACAGCTCATTCACTTCCCATACTTTCAAATCATGATTCTGTCACTCGAGAAAATGCAGACCTGTTTGATGGTGGTGGGTGGGGGTAAGCCACAGTCTATATCAGGGGTCGGGAACCTTTTTGGCTACAAGAGCCATGAAGGCCAGATATTTTAAAATGTGTATCTGTGAGAGCCATATACATTTTTTTAAACATTGAATGCAATAAAATGTGTGCATTTTTATGTAAGACCAACAGTTTTAGATATAATGGGCTCTAATTACGTAGACCAGACACACTACCCCACGCCAATGGGGTGTGGCCAGCACACTTTCGTGAGCAGCGCAGTGTCTAATAATAAATCAAATACTTGTTGCCATTAATGCAACTTCTGCTGCTGCATGGTTTTGCACCGTACTCAGTATATTTCATTCTTTTGGCCATCTTCGTCAGAAGGCTTGCTTCTGCAGCTTTAGCTATTTGACTAAAGGAGGAAAGTTTACATTTACATGTTGACATCTCAATGACCGAGGTAGACTACGGCATTACCCAGTAATAATCGAGTTTTGGTGTTTGACCTGGAAAATATCTTCAAGAAAGATGGATGTGGTCGGCCATATTGCAGTAGAAAATAGATGGACGGATTAAAATGCATAAGAAAGTTGTTGATTTTTAATATTATTTTTAACAGTCATTTCTGTGATGTTTACTTTAAATTTTTAGCAAAAATAATTTTTTATTGTGGTAAATGCTTGAGAGCCAGATACAGTCATCAAAAGAGCCCTACCTGGCTCCCGAGCCATAGGTTCCCTACCTCTGGTCTATATGAATGCATTATGTAACTTCAACCTAAGAAAAAACACCCCCAAATTGTCATTTCTACTTCCCTTGAAGAAATGTGTGTGCATTCAAGGGCGAACGGTAGAAAGTATTCATTATTTGCAGATTAAGTTGGGACTGGACACCAATGGGGGCTGCACGGCGGTCGAGTGGTTAGCGCGCATACCTCACAGCTAGGAGACCAGGGTTCAATCCCACCCTCGGCCATCTCTGTGTGGAGTTTGCATGTTCTCCCCGTGCATGCGTGGCTTTTCTCCGGGTACTCCGGTTTCCTCCCACATTCCAAAAACATGCTAGGTTAATTGGCCACTCCAAATTGTCCATAGGTATGAATGTGGGTGGGAATGGTTGTCTATATGTAAGGTTTGTAGGATTCGGTGTGTGGTTAGAAATTCAAATCTTGGACAAGATGACACTACGATGACATGGTGACATTTCAAATATAAGACTAGTGTCAAGTTAACGTCTTATATTTTCAGGTGCATCTAAACAAAACCCTACCAAGACTGCGATGTCTTTCTGCAGCTTTTTTTTAGCTGCCATATAATGAATTCATGACACGACGGAAGCATCCTGCAAAGTACTAAAATGGACGGGTGATTGAACTGTAAACTGCAACTTTTTTCCCTCGAATCCATTGCCGACAGGGTGGGGCTGATGAGGGGGACAAGTGGCCGCTAGCTGCTGTGGACAATTCAGACAAGCTAACCAATGCTAACGCTAACATACACAAACATAGTTTCAGCGAACTGTGCTCGTCGATAAGGCCGCAGACAAAACGTGTTCATTTCCCCCCAAAACAAAGACGTAGAGCACACAAACCTTTTCGTTCAACGCGGTGGCGCTTCCAGGTGCCCGGCGGTAAGTGCGTCTGTTGTTGTGTGCGGCTATGCAAGTATGGCGAATAACCCGACGGCGCCGCCCGGTGCGCCTCCTGCGCAGCATTTCCGGGAATAAAACTACGGCAAGCTAAAAAGACCATTAACCTGCGTGCCGATTCCAACAATGTCGGTTTATTTGCATTTCGGATAGAAACACATTATTCCTTAACCCATATCCAGCACTTATTTGTGTTTTAAATGCAATATATATTTACATGTTCATCCCAATTTTTTTTGTTTTATTTATGAATTAAATATATTATCTTTACTTTTGTAACATAATCACTGGCTAAACTAAAGCTATTTTAACCATATGTGCTTATTTTGTTGTAGTCCTAGTTATCTCATAACCTTTAAGATTGTGCAGGCATAGCTGATAAGCCTCCCTGGGAAACTCTATTCCAGGGTGCTGGAGAGAAGGGTACGACCGTTGGTCGAACCTTTGCTACAAGAGGTCCAATGCGGTTTTCGTCCTGGTCACGGATCACTGGACCAGCTCTACACCCTCACGAGGGTGCTGGAGTGTGCACGGGAGTTTGCCCAACCGGTCTACATGTGCTTTGTGGACTTGGAAAAGGCATTTGACCGTGTCCCTCGTACCGTCCTTTGGGGGAGCTTGGGGAGTACGGGATTGGTGGTTTACTGGGGCGGTTTGCATCAAGCGTCTGGGATGAGACTCAGCACCTCCAAATCAGAGGCCATGGTTCTCAATCGGAAAAGGTTGGAGTGCTCCCTCCAGGTTGGGAATGAGGTCCTGCCCCAGGTGGAGCAGTTAAAGTATATCAGGGTCTTGTTCACGAGTGAGGGCGTGAGGTGAGCTGAGCCAGAAGGCAAAGCTCTCAATTCATGGGTGGATCTACATTCCCACCCTCACCTATGGTCATGAGCTTTGGGTCATGACCGAAAGAATGAGATTGGGGATACGTGTGGCTGAAATGAGTTTCCTCCGTAGGGTAGCTGGACTCACCCTAAGAGATAGGGTGAGGAGCTCAGTCATCCGGGAGGGACTCAGAGTAGAGCCGCTTCTCCGCATCGAGAGGAGTCAGTTGAGGTGGCTCGGGCATCTAGTCCAGATGCCTCCCGGACACCTCCCTGGTGAGGTGTTCCGGGCATGCCCAGCCGGGAAAATGCCCCGGGGCAAACCTAGGCCTACGCTGGAGGGATTATGTCTCACAGCTGGCCTGGGAACACCTTGGTGTCCTTCCGGTGGAGCTGGAGGAGGTGGCTGGGGACCGGGAAGTCTGGGCTTCCCTACTGAGACTGCTGCCCCCACGACCCGGATGAGGAAAATGGCTGGATAGCTGATAAGTTATACAGTGCAGCATCCATCCATTCACATTTTCTACCACTTATCCTCACAAGGGTCATGGGGGCTATGCTGGAGCCTATCCCAGCTGTCATCGGGCAAGAGGTGGGGTACACCCTGAACTGGTTGCCAGCCAATGGCAGGGCACATATAGACAAACAACCATTCACACTCACATTGTTATTTCTATATATTCCACCCGTATAGATTGATGTCACCCATCTTCGCTAGGTTCACTGTGGTATGCTGGAGCCTACCCCAACTGCCTTTGGTTGAGAGGTGGGGCAAACACTGGATGGCTTGCCAGCCAATGGCAGGTCACATATTGTAGACAATCATTCACATTCATACCTACGAACAATTTAGTCGCCAATAAGGCCAACATGCATTTTTTTAATGTGGAAGCAAAATGGAGCACCCAGAGAAAACCACACATGCACGAGGAGAACATGCAAACTTCACAGAAGTTAATTTGAAGTAAATTCAGCAATTTGTCATCTTCCTCCTTGGTGTTTGTTCATTGCGGAGCAATAAGTACAATGTGTGATTTTGTGGACTTAGTCAAATTTGATAGTTCATGTCCATGCATATTTCATGTATGTTCTTCCTCATTTCCTTGGCAAAACGCCTTATAAATGCCTGTGAAACACACTAATGTGTACACAGTACTTTGTATTAATCATTCAAAAAATGTCAAGTGACTTAAAAGAAATAACTTTTTGAACAAGTATTGATGAATGAAATCCGTTTTGCATTGTCATACTACTCGGGCAACAATTCAGAGCGAGGCATCACTAGGCTGCATTTCCAAACGAACACACAAACACAAAAATACTGTTGAGTATTTTATGTACAAAAGACCCGGGGTATTCACATGTCAAGTATACAGTATCAAGTGATAGAACTGATGAACACTTTCAACAAAAAAATGGCATTGAAGCACTTAATCAGTTTGTAATAATACAACAAAAAACACCCGAAAGAGAAACCTTTTCATAATTACAGCAAGAGCAAGTGAGGAAAAAAATAAACAACATGAAGTGAAAACACTGTAAAATATCTAAAAAAGACATGGCTTCTAAAATAAATCAGCTCCATCGTGGAAATAAAATGAAGAGTGGAATGTATGCTTTATCTGTTGTCCGCCTGCAACAAAAAGAAAATAAGTGACTTTTCAGTAGCAGTGACAGCAGTAGAGATGTCAACAAAAGCAGAGTAATACCATAGCATTGTAGGCATCTAACTGGGCATCCAACTCTTCCGCAGAGAGCTGGGGTCTGCTGCCTCTCCCCCTGCCCCTTCCGTACCCCCTGGAGCCTCCACTGCTGCCGCCTTGCCTTCTTTCGCTTCTTTCAAAGGCGGGCTGGCCGAGTCGGCTCCTGTCAAAGCCTCTGTTGGAACTGTTGTCACGGCAAAGAGCATCTTGTAAGAAACGCGATAAAACAGTCACAGATGAGTCCACTCCACTAACCTTTGCATCAACGGTCGACTTTGTGCGTCATCTGATGTCGCTTGCACGATTTTCATGGGGCGACCTATAAGGGGTGCATATGAGAGAGTGCACGTTCAGTAGATGTGGATGCATGGCGGCCGCATTTTAAAGCGTGGTTTATAGTCAAAGTGACAAGTGACTCCAGCTCGCACCGCCTCCTCGCGTGATGAGACATGCACTCCAAAAAAATATATAACCTGCCGTCATGCACTGGAATGTCTGTGATTGGCTGACTTTCGCTACATTTGAATTTGCACACGTCCCCATTTACCCTTAGATATGTAGAATAATCTCTCATTTATCGCAGTTAATTGGTTCCACACCCAAAAATGACAGGTACATTTCCACATTCTTTACACATATACCACCTTAATAGTTTTTTTTTAAACATCATTAGAGCCCTCTGGACATGAAATAACACCCCACAGTAACCTTTACACTTCTATTACTCAATATAGTAGTATAGAAAAAAGCAGACTTAAATAAATGTCTTCCAGTGCTCAGTGGGGGATGGACAGGAAGTGACATCGGGGGTTCTGAGTTGAGTTTTATCTTGGTGTGGGTTAAAGTGGCAGCAGTAGCCCATCTTAGGGATTATTGTGGCTGGTGTGACATCATTCCAATCTGCAATAAAAGGCCTTTAGTTTCCGGCGACCAGGTCTGGTGCTTGTGTGTCATACCAAACATTACAGTGCCATTACTGACACCAAGTGACCAGCGTAGAACACTATGCGTCACCACGACATCTTTGAATTAATCTCCTGGATGCTTTATATTTGCACTTTATGTATCCACTTTTATGCTCGGAAATGCTTCATCTGGGCAAAAAGTTCACAAGATTCGCTTAAATTGATGCATTTTTGATGGATAGTAGGACATATTCAACGATAAACGACCATGATGTACTATATTTTTGAAAAGAAAAAAAAAAACAATAGAATGACAGCACAAAACAGAAAGCCTTTCTGTACATTTATTTACCGGTATATAATGGCCTACCACAAATAAACGCGGGCATATTGACCTGTTGGTACTTTTAACAATTACTTTGTTCAAAAAAAAATCTTTTCAAATTGATTTTTTGTGTTTTTGTTTATTGGCAAAAATAAATGGGACTACATAACTTGCAGTGCTACTGTGGCACGCTAGAGTCACCAAAATACCTCCTGCAAAAAAAAGCGCCAACACAAGACATAGTAATGCACCTACGTACTTCACCATGTGGGCATTCAAATATCTACGCACAATATACATGCCAAAAAACATCCATGTCTTGCTGTCACAAGGCATGCTGGGTAGCTTGTGGCATTAATTTCCCCCAATATTTTATGTTGTTTGACGCATTTTTGCTTGATTACAAAAAATATGCTGAGGTTGCCAGAAGTAAAGATGTGGTCTATGCGGAGGCTGCCATTTTGAAACCTTTTACATTGAAAGTGTCCCTTCCACTTTTGCCTGTGTTACAATCGGCAATGCTTGTCTCCCTGCTGCTCTCTAATGCATTGATATATTTGAAGCATTAAGGGAGGAATTGCCCCAATTTTCCAGGACGTCGCTTATTTTCAGTTGACACGTATGGCCATAACGTCCACAAAAATTACATACATGCATGCATGTCATGGCCAGTTATTTGAATCAATGGTGACTATATAGCAGTTCCATGGAAAACACTGTAGTATATTATGTACTTGGTGTATGAATACCATTCTTTTAGACTCTGATTAGAGTGTGATTTATTTTCCATTGTTATTATTGTCAATAAATACTCACCATCAAGAGGGACGCCATTATAGTGCTTCATGGCTTTGACTGCATCCGCCGTCTTTTCAAAGCAGATGTCTGCACTTCCTTTGCTGCGACCAGATCTGTCATAGTGCACTGATACTTTCCTCAGTGGTCCAAAGTCTTCAAACAGCTCCTGGTCGAGAAAAGTCAAGTCAGTCAGTGTTTGTATAAAACAAGCACAAATAATTTTTAGGCTTTTGTGAAGTACCTTGATATCCGCATCGGACACTCCGAAGTCGAGATTGGAAATGAGCAGCTTGGCACTACTTTCCGCACCTTTGTCTGCTCCTGTGCTCAGACCTCTGTATTGTTCCCCAGCGTGCTGCTCAAACATGTCATGCTGCCATACGTCTGGCAACTCTCTGGGCTGGTAAAAGGAAAGACCACAGAGTTTGTAAATTGTTTTGTAAACTTTTTTTTTTTTTTTTTTTTTTTAATAATGTCACAGGCAAGACAGAGCTACTTGCAGGTGCTTTTACAAGTGGGACCAGTGATACGTGCTTTCATGTTAGTCTCTCCAAAATTGCCCAGTAAGAACAGAAACGGCTGTGAGATTTGTCGCTTCTATCTTTTTGGAAAAACAGAACCTATAGTGGTCTACCAACTTAACAACAGACAGCCCGAATCCCCCCCTCCATGAGGTGTGTTCAGAAGCAGCGTTACGATGCCACTTACTGGACGGAGTTGGAATGACAAGCACAGATGTAACGTGCTTACTCGACGTAGCGCCAAATTGATTTGTGGCAGCCACAATCAGTTAGCTTGTTAGACTGTGACAAATGAGCTTGTTGTTATAAAAGCGGCACAAACCATGTCTTCATGCCAAATGGTTCAAGGACAGCTTTCCATTCATATGGGTACGTCTTTAAATACTGTAGGACACCGAATGCTAATGAGGCTAACCGTTCTTTTGAGTAAAACTACTTAAAACATAATTTGAAAATAACCCTAAAGTTTAAGTTAACGCATATGTTATTACTTACTAATTTATGTAAAAAATACCATAAGCGGAAAGTTGTGTGGGCGCATTGTTCGCCGAACAAAGGCGACGACAAGAAACAACGGCGGCCCCGACTAAAGAGCTACATCGAGCAGCCATCTTGTTAACACCATAACTCCCAACAATTAAATAAAGACCACTGGTGGGATGTGACCCCTTACGATGGCTTAGGTGAGTCTAGTTTATTGGCAATTACAGCATATGTGGGTAATAATAGCCCCGGTAACTAGGCTAGGACAATATGTTCTTTGCCCAACAGCGTTATCTGGCGCGTGCTGCTTCACGTTGTGTAGGTATAGAATGTGCTACATACCCTGGTGTAAGGTGCGGGGCGATTGTCTCTCCCACGGCTGAAATTATTCGGTCGACTCCGCGTCGACCTCGAGGACCCAACGGCGGAATCTGTACGTTTACCTGTCCGGTAGGAAGAAAAACTATCGCGGCCTCCTTTGTTCATCTTGATAATATCGTCCAGAGACATGCTCATTTTGTCGACCATGGTGGCGTTTGTTGGCTATTTTCAGACAACAAAGAAATACACTCGATAAGGACTCGAAATCGTTTGCCAAAGTTTCTCCGGTGGCGCCGCGTTAAGGCTAGCGGAAATGCGTAAGCGGTTTACGGAAGTGATGTGAAAAGTACAGCCCACCTCCCCTCCGCAAACTTTAGTGAAAAAAATACTCATTAACATGAACAAAACATTAGCAATATAGTGCGAAAAATAGGTGGCGTTTCTAATTTCCGTAATTATGAGTGCATAATTGCATTCAAAGGAGACGTATTAGATGAAAATACAGTGAGCCGACGGTAACCGGATGTTTCACTCAACGCGCCACAAATGGTGGACGTCATCATTTCCTTCACAGAAGGGGTGGGGGTAATTCGAGTGGCTTCATACTGTAGTATGTGGCTCTCAATAGAAAAAAGTTTGGACACCCCTGGTCTCGAAAAAAAAAAATTGAAACAACAAGCTTCATATTAATTCATCCATTTTCTGTACTGCTTGTACTCCCAACTGTTGTTCATTCATTCATTCATTTTCTACCGCTTATCCTCACGAGGGTCACAGGGGTGCTGGAGCCTATGCCAGCTGTCTTGGGCCGAGAGGCGGGGTACACCCTGGACTGGTGGCCAGCCAAACAAACAACTATTCCCACCCACATTCATAACTATGGACAATTTGGAGTGGCCAGTTTTTGGAACGGGGGAGGAAACCAGAGTTTTTGTCATGCATGTATTAGGAGGCCCATGGAAGCTGTACAATGAGACTGAGGCATCTGCCAATTGGTTGCTAATTGTTGCACCGATGTGGAAGAATCTCAAATATTCATGTACACATTGTACACGTACACACTAGTGCTTACCACTACAGATGTGGAGTAGAAAATACGCCTCATCATATGACAACCTCTGAGTCATGGATGTGACAAGTAACATGTGATCCATACCACTCATCAAGTGCAACTTCCAGGAAGTGAGAGGCGGCTGCTTTGTTGCCATGGTTACCCTAGTATTTTTTTTTAGTTGCAAGAGCGTCCTGTCCTATGGAGAATCTTTGACCAGCACTTTCACAGTAAGTGCTTAAAACGGCATTGGATCCTGTCACGTAGAGGTTCTTGGACAAGTATTTTTCAGTTGTAAGAGCGCTCCTGTCATATAGAGGATCTTGGACTAGTATTTTTGCAGTTGTAAGCGATTTCCTGTCATAGAGAGGATCTTGGACTAGTATTTTTCACCTTTGCAAGAGTGTTCCTACCATTTAGAGGATCTTGGACGAGTCTTTTTGTAGTTGTAAGACCTCTCCTGTCATTTAGAGGATCTTGGACTCGTATTTTTGCAGTTGTAAGAACACTCCTGTCGTATAGAGGATCTTGGACTAGTAATTTTGTAGTTGTAAGAGCTCTCATGTCATAAAGGGCATCTTGGACTAGTATTTTTTTTTACATGTAAAAGCTTTCCTGTATATAGATGATCTTGGAGTAGTATTTTTGCAGTTGTAAGAGCTCTCCTGTCATTGAGAGGATCTTGCACTAGTAGTTTTTATAGTTGTAAGAGCTCTCATGTCATAGGAATGACCCGTCAACAAATCAGATCTACCTTCACATTGTTTTATTTGATAACCAGTATAAACATCAAGATCACAAACACAGACAACACACAGAATTAATAGCTGTTGTTTTTCAGCAGCAGGTCCAGACTTCTTTCTCTTTGTTTTTTTTGTTGAGCAGTTTGAAAGAGCCGCTGTATGTCGCCATGTTTGCTGCGCCGCCTTTCTTCTGTCTTTTCAGTCTGGCACCGACTGTGTTGACGATGTGCTCCACCGTATCGTGCCAATGAGGAAACTCCCCAAGTCCTTGCGGTCCATTGGGGTGTTTGTCCACTGTCTTTTTGGCGGACGTCTCAAAAAACATCATGTGATGAACCCTGGCAAAGCGCAGCGCCTGCTCTTGGCTGACTTGCACATCTGTCTCGGTGACGTCACGGAGGTCGCTCTTGTTCCCCACCAGGAACCTGGAAATTAAACAACTGCTTAGAAGTCATCTGGAATTATAATTGCCTTTCATTCCTCACTAATGTCACCTTCAGCAGGATTTTTTTTTTTTAAATGTCAAAAAAAAGTATATCTTCTTTCCCTTTGGGCTTTTCCCTACAGGGGTCGCCACAGCAAATCAACCGTCTCCATCTAACCCTGTCTCTCTCACATCAACTACCCTAATGCCCTCCTTCACTACATCCATAAACCTCCTTGTTGGTCTTCCCTACCTGGCAGCATCCTTCTACCAATATATTCACTCTCTCTCCTCTGGACATGTCCCAACCATCTCAGTCTGGCCTAAAGGACTTTATTTCCAAGGCCAATGAGAACTTCAGCATCCTCATCTCTGCTACTTCCAGTTCTGCTTCCTGTCTCTAGACCAAACAACATGGCTGGTCTCGCCACAGTTTTGTATACCTTTCCTTTCATTTTAGCTGAAACTCTTCTATCACATCACACCTGACCCTTTTCTCCACCCGTTCCATGTCTGCACACGCTTCTTCACCTCCTTTTCACAATCCCCATTGTTCTGGACTGTTGACCCCAGGTACTTCAAATTCTCCACCTTCTGTATCTCTTCTCCATGTAACCTCACTCTTCCACTTGGGTCCCTCTCATTCACACACATGTACTCTGTCTTGCTGCGGCTAATCTTCATTCCTTTCCTTTCCTTTCCACTCTTCTAGCATCTCCTCCACCTGTTCCCTGCTCTCACTACAAATCCCAATGTCATCTGCAAACATCATAGTCCATGGAGATTCTTGTCTAAGCTCATCTGTCAGCCTGTCCATCACCACAGCAAACAAGAAGGGGCTCCTAGCTGATCTCTGATGCAGTCACACCCCCAGCACATCTTACCACCGTCTTACAGTCCTCATACATGCCCTGCACCACTAGCAGGTAGCTAGCACTAGCACCACTAGTTTTATACCTCTGTAGTTGCCACAGCGCTGCACATCACCCTTGTTCTTAAAGATGGGCACCAACACACTTCTCCATTCCTGAGGCATCTTCTCACCACCTAAGATCCTATTGAACAACCCAGTCAGGAACTCTACTGCTCCCTCTCCTAGACACTTCCATACCTCCACAGGTATACCATCAGGACCAAGTGCCTTCCCACTCTTCATCCTTTTCAATGCTCTCAAAAAAGTATATATATATTTTTATGTCAAGTTACCTGGGGACATCCTGTCCAATGGAGTTCTGCCTGCACTCTTCTACCCAGGCAGAGAGATTGCTGAAGCTGGCGGGGCAGGTGACATCGTACACAAAAAGAACCGCATGCACATTACGGTAAAAGTGCTGCACCATGGACTTGCGGAAGCGCTCTTGTCCCGCCGTGTCCCACAACTGAAGCTGGTGGTGAGGAACATGCACGCACACCAAATGTAAAGAAACAGCAAATGGGAGAGGTTCATTCAGTCATGTGCATGTATTGTAGTCAGATAGTCTGAGGGCTTTCACTGTATTATATATATTATTATTAATCAATTAATATTAATATCAATATAAATTAATATTATTAATATATATATTAATCCCTCGTTTATCACTGTTAATTGGTTCCAAGCCTGACCATTACAAGTGAATTTCCATGAAATAAGATTCAGAATGGAATATTTTGTAGTTAGAGCCCAGGAAATGTGTTTACAACTGTCTAAATACATTTTTAAACAATATAAGAGCTGTGTAGACATGAAGTAACACCCCTATAGTCACCTTTACACATATTACCCAATATTATAGACATTTATTCATTAATTTTCTGTGCCGTTGGTCCTTACTAGAGTCAAGGGGACATGCTGGAGCCTATCCCAGCTGACGGTGAGCGAGAGGCAGTGTACACCCTGGACTGGTCGCCAACCAATCGCAGGGCACATTTAGACAAAAAAAAAAAAAAATCACACTCACGTTCATGGCTAGGGACAATTAAAAATCGCCAATGAATCTGATTTCTGGAACATGGGAGGAAGCCGGAGTTCCTGGAGAAAACCTGCACACTCGTGCAAACGCCACAGAGATGTCCGACAGAGATTCCAACCCAGAACTTGAAAATAAGACCGTAATAAAAGCTCACACGTTAGTAATGGAGAGCTTCCTGTTCTTGTTAGAACAAAGTGGAGAAATCTTAAGCCAGGGGTGCTCATTAAGTCGATCGCGATCTACCGGTCGATCGCGAAGGTGGTACTGGTCGATCGCGGCGTGACATTAAAAAAATATCATCCTCGCATCAATGCCGTCACTTGATTGATATACAGGGCAGCCATTCAGATGACAACTGAATGTTGCCCTTCGGGCGACCAATCAAATCAAACAACGTCTCTAAGTGCAGCAGAACTTACGATGTCAGCCTATCATCCATCCCCGTTACTTGATTGACATACAGGACAACCAGTCAGATGACAACTGAATTTTGACCTTTAGGTCACCGCTCATGCGTAAACAACGATGCAAAGTGCTAAGCTAGTTGGCGAATTGCGAGATTTTAAGTTTATGGTCACTAAAATGAGTGAAGGAGCTGGACCAAGTAAAAAGGCAAAAACATATCACTTCCATACGGAATGGGAGGTGGACTTTTTTTTCACAATGTCTTTTTCGAAGTGCGTTATATGCCATTCATATGCCATTCTACCATCGCAGTACCAAAGAAGGGAAATGTGGAGTAATGTGGAGGTAATTACAAAAAATGTTAATAGTTAATTATGTGTGTTTTGCAATATTGGCTCATTTGGTTATGTAAGGTACATCAACATACATTGTACGTACAAATAATCCTCAATACATTTGAAAATAAATAGATGTTTTGCATTTTTGTAGTGGGTAGATCATTTTGACTCGGTCATTTTAAAAGTAGCTCGCATGCTGAAAAAGTGTGAGCACCCCTGTCTTAAGCAGAAATGTGTTGAAATACAAAGATTTGGACATCAAATTCAATGAGTCACCACTCTGAAGGAAGAACGGTTAAAGTCCTCTGAGAGACAATCTCCATCATGCTGACTTTGCAAAAAAACGCAAACCATCAAAGTGATATTGTTATATTATAGTGTCAATACAAGAGTAGTAAGGGGACATATTTGCTAACAAATTATGGGTTATATTTTTACATGCATCTTTCGAGAGTCTCTATATTTTATTTCACTTAGCCATTTTTAAATTTTGGCCAAAAATACATAACATTTGCTTAAATATGCATTTTATTTCAATGCAAACGTGCGAGTTTATATTATGTCTTACTTTCTCTTATGGGAACAGGAGTGTAAAGGGGACTATAAGGGTGTTATTTCATGTCTCTAGGGCTCTAATAATGTCAAATAGTATATTTAGAAGGGTGTAAACTGTTTTTTAGGCTCCAACTATGAAGATATTCCATTTATAAAAGAGGAATCCTACTTAGCGGAAATCAATTAGAGCCAATTAGAAGCAATTAGTAGAGGAGATGCCGTCACATTAGTATCGATTTGATACGGATACTATCCATACTTGGGATGACCCCCCCCCCCCCCCAACCTTGATTGACCAACTTGACTGACCTCAACATAACACACACAAGGCAAACGCACACTTCTTAATTTAGTAAGGTGTAAACTTCCTCCTAATGCAATCAACTTCCTCTGTCATGTTCTACTTTGGTTCAGCTACCAGGCCCATGCTGTGATATCATTGATATTACAGTGACCTTTTTAAACTAATACATTCCCACAGGCGATGAATCATTGGTATTTATTGCACAGATTCATTAGTGATTGAAGTTAGCTTAATTGCGACTCCCCGGCTCCCTATTGACTGAAGCAAATCAGTAGCTGTCTCACCTTGATCTTCTCTCCGTCCACGTCCAGGACTCTTTCTCGGAAGTCCACCCCGATGGTGGGCTCCGCGTCGCGGGGGAAGTCACCCGCACACAGCCGGTGTGTGAGGCAGGTCTTCCCCACCGCAGAGTCCCCGATGAGCAACACTTTAAAAGTCCGATGGCGGACCAGCAGCGACGACACGCTGCCCAAAGAGCTTGACAACTCCAGGGAAGACTCCATTGAATGACGAGGACGTTCCTCACCGTGGACTGGAAAGCTCTTCGAGGAACATTCTTTCCACGCGCGCGCACACACGCATTCCAGCGGCTCCGTGGACAGCTCTGACGAGCTGCTAATTTGTAAGCCACACTGTCAAGCTGTGCGAGTTATTGAACGAGTCGTTCAAATCTCTGGAGTTTTTCCACTGAATCTACGAGTCGCTCTGTGCGACTCAATTCACAACTTGAGAGTCGAGTACGTGATTCATTACTTGCTCTTCATGTGCGAGTTTCTGCACATGCTCTTTGTGAGGGGTGACTCGTATAGTCAAGTACCCGATTCAAAAGTCATGAACTCAGAGCCAGTGTGATGCGCCCTGTTGGTGGCTATTTTAATAGCATTAAAATGCATTTAAAGCTTCACAATTTTAGTCACCACAAAAGTCGAGAAGGGAGTGATGAACACGTTCGTATTCGTATTGTATTACAAATGTTCATAGTAAATAGTAGTGTGACGGGAGTACTGTACAGTACCAGATGGACGTTACCCGTGATTCATGGGTTGGGCTACAGGGGGCGGTAGCGTTTACCAACTACTTCGCGCAAGCACGAGCTACCGCTAGCTACCGCTAGCTACCGCTAGTGTTGTGTGGGATACCACTGATTTCGCTTCCAATCCAATACCTAGTCAAATTCAGCTGACGACCGACAAAGGTTTCAGACCAACAATACCTCCAAAGACTAAACATGTTATTTTGATTTGATAATCGATGTCAGAGCATGGGCTGGTATTGGGTTTCGAGGTTCGCCAATTGAAAGGGCGCACGTCCACTTTCATTTGTGGGTTCCGCTAGGAAGCAGGGTAGTGTAGACGTAGTCAGTTCGCGGATGTTCCGCCCAAAACGCCCTAAAGAGACCCTCCATCATCGCCATAGTAGAGAGGCCAGGTCTTTGCCGGAAGACCTTTTTTGTTGACAGGGAAACGGCTAACACATCTTCATGGAATAGTTCGTAAAACTGTCCAGAGCACATAAAAGATCATCACGGAGTAAAATATTAGTCATTTATTGTAGGTCATGTACACAGAGATGGGGTGGGATGGGCGGGGTGGCTCTTCGTAAGAATGCAAATGTAGTAGACCCGTTCATAGAAAATTGGAATTGATATCAAAGTTTGATGTATTTCATACAGTAGTCATTAAAAATGAACTTATCAGGATATTGACAGAGATAAAGCAGACAATAACGTATAAGCAAATTAATTTACAAGCAAAAGAAAAACAACCGTTTCTCTTGTTTGGCTTTAATACAAAAATCCAGATATACATGGCCACCTCACGTTTTATCTTTCACATTAGAACCAGAGTTAGAATGAGAAGGATGGGGGTGGGGGGTTAAAAAACAAAACAGAGCAAATTTCAGGTGTTGACATTTTTGCCTTTTTAATGTTTGAACGTTTTACCCCAGAGAAATAGGCTTGGATGACAAATTCAGATCTCCAGAAGAGCCGCTTGGATTTGAATGGAAGACCCCCCCCCCCTCCGCAAGAGTTGTGTGGATGCAAAAACACCACCCCGCTCCCCGGTCGACCAATACAAACTATGGAAAGGAAGGTGTCGTACAATATTGCTTAGATCCATCAGACTTCAGTGTTGAACTGTTGCAGTGACCAACCATGAGGGGTGGGGGTGCTCTGATCGGAGACTGCTGTCCGTGCTGCGGTCCTGCGGAAATGGGGCCGTGTAGCCGCGCTGCTGCACAGTGCTGTGTAGGATGATTGTTACAGCAGGTACAAATCTACTATACGTCTACTCCAAGTCCCCTTTGCGACTCTTTCTGCTCATCTGTTGGATCAAATCCACTCTGAACCATCTTTTCCATTTCAATTAGCTCTGCTCGTAAAAGAAAGAACACCGATGGGTTTGTGGGAGGAGCAAGTCAAACTCCC
This sequence comes from Doryrhamphus excisus, assembly GCF_030265055.1. Lineage (NCBI taxonomy): Eukaryota > Metazoa > Chordata > Actinopteri > Syngnathiformes > Syngnathidae > Doryrhamphus > Doryrhamphus excisus. The sequence continues at coordinate 22,016,976 of NC_080466.1, read as the reverse complement.
TGTGGTTGACGTCTCAGAGAAACCGCAGTCAGGTCGAGGTTTCTTTTCTATTCAGGTTCTTTTTTGTGGTTTTGGATATTCAGTGTGGTTGGTAGCGCTATTTAAAAAAGTAAAATGGCCGTATTGTTATCTTCCTCCCCTTTTATCACAAATAAAACAACCGCACACATGCTCAAATTCATTCACACCCTCAGCACACGCACACAGTCTCACACACACAGTCCTGATTTTCAGCATATGGGAACGAGCCAAGCCATGCCGGGTCAGACCCAATGAAGCCGAGCCAAAGAAGGAAACAATCTATTTCGCTTCCAGTGTGTCTGGCTCTACAAAATGATGTGCCAGGCGTACCACAAGGCTCTGTGCAAGGCCCCATTCCTTTTCTCATCCCCAGGTGCCTGGCCATGCTCACATCTCGTTGGCGAGCTCTTCTGTTTCTGTGGAAACATCTCCGTTGGCGATCTTGGTGTTCTCCTCGTAACCCGGCGGCATGAATGCTAACGTGTAGGGGTAAAGCTTGTGACACTCGGCGCGGTACGACTCGGCGCGCTCCTTTGAGTCGCCCAGGACACTGCTCCGAAGATTCTCCAGGACCTCTGTGCAAATCTGAAGCACAAAAAAAGCACGGAGGTCAATCTCCCTGTCCCCGAAAGGATGGCTTCAGTCGTGGGGAGATACCTGGATGGTTCTGTTGTCGAGTGACTCGTCGAGGGCGGTGGCCAACTCTACCGCCTTTGACACGGTCGATGAGTCCAGATACACCATCATCTTAGCAGCTGAAGGAGGGACATGACTTCAGTCCTCAGATGTGTGTGTGTGTGTGTGTGTGTGTGTTAGAAGCCATACCTGCCAGCCGATGTGGTATAGAGTTGGAGTGTTTGGAGAGGTAGGCCTGGTTGAAGCTCTTAGCATTGCTGTCCCCAAACAGCCGGGAAACTTCCTGCTTCAGGACTGTTCGAACCACTTCAGGGAGCTCTTTGCTCTCTGAAACTGAGGGAACATGGCAGCGTGTGAGACCTTGGGATGGATTTGATGGTGGCAACAAGACAGTGTTGTTAGAGTTGAACAAAGTATGTACAACAGTGGAAGCCGGTGAAGACGACAGCCATTGGACTGGCTGACCAGATTGACATTTTACTTAGACATCTTAGCTGCTGTGTGGTAGTTACATTGTATGTCTTGCCATGATGACATTTTTGTACAAAGGGTTTACTTGTATTTTTTAATGTAATATGTAACAGTGTTATATTGTTTCTGAACGAATGACAGGGAAACACCGATGCATGTTGAATGAAACTTCATCGGCCACTTTTTGGTAATAAGAACATGGCGTCAACATAAGTTACACAAGATCATGAGATTTTTTTTTTTCACCTCCTTTAAAGAAGCGCACTAGACACTGGTGTAGCCACGGGTGGTCTGGATCAATAGCAAACGCTCTCTTCACTGACTGGAGCATCAACAGGTACTTTTCTGAAGAGACAACACACAAACCGGTTTACCGAGCTTGTACGGTTTGGTAAAAGAGTGCAAATCAACTCCATTGGTGAAGCTAACCTTTTCTGAAGTAGATTTCAAATGCCAGTAGATGTGTGTCAATTTTGTCTTTGACCAGGTGTTTGAGAGGTATCAGGAACTTGACGGCCTCTTCCAGTGGATTTTCTACCTGTGAAGATGATGTCAGGAAGCGTCAGTCACAGTCGACGCCACCTTGATCTTTCTCCGCCGTCTCCAATATCTCCAACCAACCTTGACCAATTTGTCAGGAATGAGCTCCTCTTTCGGGCCTCCGATCTCTTCGTCATCATCCTCCTTCTTCTTTTTCTGATTCTTCAACTGCTTCTCCTTCTCTGCATTCTTCTTCTCCTCCTCCAGCTGGGCCTTTTTCTGGGCTCGTCGTTGCTTGTTCCTGAGCTTCTTCAGCTCTTTGTCTGACAGGTTTGCTGCAAGGTGAGGCAAGCAAATGTTCCTGTGCGTGTTTCCTGCACAAAACATTTTCTGTCAGACTGAACCAAAAGTGTGTCGTCTTTACCGGTGTCGGCCTGTAGCTCCTTGCTGTCATCAGCGAGAGGGTTGTCGTGGAGGCTCAGGTATATCTGGATGGCAGTGACGGCAGCCTTGTAGTAAAAGGGATGCATCCGGAGCACGTCCTCCAGCTTCAGCAGATCCACGTACGAGCGCAGCGTCATCTTCCTCATGCAGTAGGTGTGGAAATCAAACTGGTCGTCCGTGATCTCTACAAAATGCTGAACAAGGAGCGGAAATGTTATGTGAGAAATACACGTGCGCTTGCCGTTTGGTGAAAACCTACCCTTTCAATTTCATGGCACTTCTTCAGAGCCTCCCCAAACTTGTTCATAGCTTTGTAAGCAAGTGCGCACTCCGTCTGGAACCACATACACTGCATTTCATTCAGGTTCTCCACTGCTGACGCCCCCTCCTGTGGCAAGAAAAAACAAACAAACAATCAGCCAGGTCCAAAGCACAAGACTGTCTGGCATTGTCGTAAAATTCCATTACACATCTGACCTACAGTGCTTGGAACACGAGAGCAGACGAGTGCAGCTCAATAAAGTTGAATACGGTGCAAATGTTATTGGATTACAGGAGTTTGGTTCAGACAACGGAAGGCTCGGGAAGTTTAGTGGTTCATATTTTTTTTTTTACTATTTTTCAAAATCTTATGACACTGAAGTCAAATGATGAAGAAAACACACATTTGCATACTATGTGTGTAGTGGACAAAGGTCACAAGATGGCAATGTTGATTTGTGTGGAAATATGGGCTAATAACTATAAAAGCAATCTTCACTGGCTAAATGTACTGCAAAAAAGGTCAGTAAGGATAATTCATAATGCCACCTACAGAGAACATACTAACTCCTTATTTCTAAAATCACAAATACTAAAACTTGCTGATATAGTTAATCTTCAAACAGCTAAAATAATGCATAAGGCTATAAATAACCAATTACCTAAAAATGTCATCTAATACTTCTCTACAAGAGGAGAAATAGGATCTCAGGGAAGAACTACATTTGAAACACTTATATGCTAGGACAAGGTTAAAAAGCCATTGCATTTCAGTATGTGGAATCAAACTATGGAATGGATTGAGTAAGGAAGTCAAACAATGCACAACAATGAGCCAATTCAAGAAACAATACAAGCAAGCAGTTGATGTTCGTCTTGAGTCTTGAACCAGTCATGATGTGCTATATATATATATATATATACTTACTCAATCCTTACTCAATCCATTCCATAGTTTGATTCCACATACTGAAATGCAATGGCTTTTTAACCTTGTCCTAGCATATAAGTGTTTCAAATGTAGTTCTTCCCTGAGATCCTATTTCTCCTCTTATATATATATATATACATATACACATATATAACTATATTGACTGGTACTATGGTACCCGTTATGTCATTGTATGGTCATATCACCTCATACTTCTGTACGTGACAAAAAAAATACAACCCCCCCCCCCCCCCCCCCAATTTTTTTTCAACTATATTAGGAAAGCAGGAAGTGAACAAATGTAACAGTTACTGTTTGTAAAAGTACCAGATGGAGGAGTAGGATTTAATAAGCTTTGCTTCTTCCTACTCCTTTTGGACATGTGGAACTGGGAACTGATTATGGGATGCACTCAATTGGAATCTGATGCATGTTCAAATGAAATAAAACCATATTTATTGTTTAGGAGAAAAGCTCTCTTGCAGGAAAGTGCAGCCAGGAGTCTCAGACTGCCCGCTATAGCGTGGCTACTGTCAATGATAACACGCCTAACATGGAAGTGGCAGTGCGCCAGGCAGGATAGGAAGTGCACATTAAGTGCTTCATGCACACTATAAACCTTGCAGTCCAACCCGCACTCAGCGTTCCCAGCGCGCTTCGTTTGCTTGAGATGTGTAACTGCCTTTTCCCCTCCTCAGAGTTCAACAGCTGCCGCAGTGTTAATGTCCAAGCAGAAACCGTAGTAATTCTACATTTGTTCAAACTTAAGATTTTGTCAGATCAAAACATGTTCACAGCAAGACTGTGATATGTGTGTCCTCTTTGCGCCCTCAGTTCTTCGAAAATATATTTATAAATAATGCATAAAAGATGCATATTTAAGCCGTTTTTATGCACCTTTTGCCTAAATTAAAAGGGATATTTGGATTTTTGCCATGAAGTTGTATGCCATCCCCATCAACAGTGTAGTGACTTCCCCACCCACTTCTGGTTGGTTTTCATTGTGAAGGAAGGCAGTTCCAGCTTGTTGCTGGGGTCTCAAAACAAAACGCTTTCCAAAGATTTATACATTTGCATGTCAAAACCACTGCCCACAGAAAAGCACATATCTGAATCGCTCTGCGTTATTTTCTCTCTGTTCGTATCACTGTGCGGTGCAGCTAGTCTATTGTTTTGTATGTGTTCCGATGTTTTCATGCATGGATGAAGACACGAGAAATGATCTGTTGGGTTATAAAAGGTTTGGGTGCACGTTGTGCTGTGTGGAGCGTTTCTTAGCCTGGTGTACTCAGTGGCCAAACAAGCTCGTATTTCAGTCTCTCTTCCCTCATGTCACAATGCTTCCATGTGAACACACTTTCACAGTTTCTCACCCGTGTGAACTTGGAGCACATCTCCTCCGCCTCTTTGACCATGCCGGCCTTCAGCATGTACTTGGCACACTTTGAGTTGATGAATCTATCAGCAGTATCCAGAGCCTGGGCCTCATCCATCCACTGAGCCGCTTCTCGGATGTTCCCCGCGTGCTGTGAGCGGATGAAAGCAGATGAATATCTTAACTGTGATGCAATTCCATTTACATATAGATGTTAAATTATGCAGCACGAGCTACCTTGTAAATCTTGGCTTTGATAAGGAAGAGTTCAATGAGGGTTGGCGTACTCTCGATGGCTGTGTTGATGTATTCCAGAGCCAGTGTCTGTTGGCCAACCATGTCGTAGTGCTGAGCCAGGAAGTACTGCACCCAAAGCAATGTGGTCGGTGGCTCTTCTTTACTCTCATCTGCAACAGTGCACATACATTGTCAGTTTAGGCACTACCCGTTTTTTTTTTTTTAATAGAAGGGAGCCTAACTCTGCTTCTTAGCACACACACACACACACACACACACACCACAATTAACTTGTTCATCAATATTGCAGCGATCTCGAGTTGCACAGGAATTGGTCAGAGGCACGTCAGCTTAGCACAAAGTGATAGCCATCGCAACTCCCATGTGGGGCAAAAACGCCCAATGAACCACACTGCTTGTTTGTTTTAAACACAAAATGTCATCAGAGACTAGGCGGATAGCTGGCAGACTAGCCAGTCTGGCAAAATGTGCAAACAAAGAAGGTAGCATCGTCAAGTCAAACGTGATCGATCACACATACAGTGGCGAAGATCATCAATTGACTACACTTTCACAGACCATTTTTCATTCACACATTTTTATCTGGTCGCACATGCACGAGCAAATTCACTCACAACTACAGTCGACCAACATCTTGTAACATCTTAAACTGTATTTGCATTGTAGTTCATTTAGAAGATGATGATATGATATGTTGATATGTACTCAGAAATGAGAGCTTAAAGCTGTGTGCACACCAGACACAATTGACGCGATTTTGCCCCGCCCATACGCGAGTGAGCCCACCTGTTTTGCGTTTGCTTTTTTTGGGAAAACCGCTACGGACGACCATAATGAGATATTAGTTTAATAGTTTATTTCTAACATAAACATTCAAAATACAACAACCCAAACAGAAATACAAAATCAAAGAAAATACATATAGAAAACGGTGGGCTAGTGGTTAGCGTGCAGGCCACACAGCTATGACACCTGAGTTTGATTCCACCCTCGGCCATCTCTGTGTGGAGTTTGCATGTTCTCCCCGGTTTTCTACCCCCTTTCCAAAACCATGCAAGGTTAATTGGCCACAGGTATGAATGTGAGTGGAAATGGTTGTTTGTCTATATGTGCCCTGTGATTGGCTGGCCACCAGTCCAGGGTGTACCCCGCCTCTCGCTCCAAGACAGCTGGGATAGGCTCCAGCACCCCCATGCGACCCTCGTGAGGATAAGCGGTAGAAAATGATGAATAAATAAATACATATGTATAAACATGTACACGTTGGAAGGTGTGGGAAGAAGTCAGATATTAGCTCTACAACCCAGCACCACAGATAGATTGCAGTCTTGTGGTGCGTGTCAATTGTGTTTGCAGACCACTAAGGTCAAAAACTAGCTGAATGCTCAAAAAAAACATGTTAATTTCCCCCGCTGTTGATGGTTAGTAGACAATTGACATTACTGCTGGGTCTCTTACCATTTTGGCTGAAGAGTCTGGAGCTTTTTAATGACGTCTCAAACCCAACCACCAACTCTTCTATAATTGACACCTGCAAAGGAAAAGTTGTATGGATGAGGGGAAACAATCATGTTCAACCATACACCATTGCAATATGTATACTGACATGTGTGCCGTTACCTTTTCTTTGTCGTTGTAGAGAGACTTTAGGGTGGTGAAGACAGGCGGACACCCTTTACTGAAGTTCATTCTCAGGTACCTGTCCAAACAATCTCTGAATTTCTCACCTATGGGATGAAGACAAGGTGAGATGAAGAGCGTATGACAAAAAAAAAAAAAAAAAAAAAAAAAAGGACAAAAAATCTCACAACACAAACTAAATTGACTAGCTTGGTTTTCCACACTACCAGTAGAAGTTAATGATGCATTGCTGGCCATACCAGTAAGAAAGTTGAGGGGCAGTCGGCGAGGAACCAGGCCTTTAGGAAACTTCTCCCAGGCATCCTCATAGACCTTAAATCTTTCCTCCACACTACCTACAGAAAAAGACAAACATGAAAGCTAGTTCAATACACAGGCAAGACAGCTTTTAACACGTTTCACATACAGTAGATTCCCGCCTATTTGCTGTTGGGCTTTCTTTTGTGCTTTGTCTATGCCTTGTAGACGTGGAGGAAAAGTAGAGCAAAATAAATTTCAACCTGCCCACCAGTCTTTTCAATGGTGAAAATTGTCAACTAAAAATGTATTTTATTTTTTTAATTTGATTCATCATCAACATTTTTATCATGTGGAAACAGGAAACAGGAAAGCTTTCCATGTGAAAATTGGCTGACTATTGGTGGAAAAAAAACTTGCTATCAATCACTTAAATTGAAAGTGGCGTGATGGCGCTATCTGCAGGGGTGGGGGGGGATAATTATTTATTTCTTTTTTTAAAGGATTGCAGCTATGAATCCAGCAGAGGCTGCTGTCTCAAAAGTCGAGTCGCTCACACTTTCCAGCAGGAAGATGTTTTGCCAAGACGTGATGATGTGTAACTTCATATTTTCTAAGTGCCATACGGAACACTGCAATTAACATCTCAAACTGAATTTATAATGCATTTAAAACTCTGGATATTTTTTCAATTCAAAATTTTAGGGCTTGATACAGGTGCATCCATTATTCTGGGAGGGGTCTCGGAAGAAAACCCTGCAAAGAGCAGGGATCTACCTGTTCAACAGATAGTGTTTTACTTGGTTTTAGGGCTTTCTCCATGCCGTGATAATAGGACCAGTTTTCTGGGTTCCTCTCCTGTAGGCGATGGTAGACATCTGTAGCCTCGTTCAGGCGCTCCAACTTCAACAGCAACTCTCCTGAAGAAATAACACAATATCAAGTAATACTTCAGTGATTGAAATAATATAGTATGTACCACGCTGCGCTGCAATGAAAACACTCTGCATAGCCACACCCAACTTAGCCACTACAGTAAAATACAGCCTGTTGGAATTGGACTCAGTGAGAGACACGGAGACTTTACCCACCTCGTGTCTCTTCGACTGCCAGTTTGTCACAGATCTGCTTTTCATAGTTGGACAGATGCTCCAGAGCCTCCTTGTAAAGACCTGCTTCTCTCAGCACCTGGTTCTGGTAAAGCAGCAGCTCACTGTACTCGTAGTCCACCTTGTCAGGAGATGTCTATACGGATACAAGGGGGGGAGCAAGATACTGGTTTTGATTTTTGATTTTGTACAAGCCAGAGTGAACTCTTTGTGGGTTTCGGTCAATATTATTCCAATCACCAGCATGATGTAGTAATTTAATTGCTCATGGTTGTAGTGGCACAATTGGTAGAAAACAAGGGATGGGCAATGACACCAGATATTGATTGAAAAGTAAAAATGCACAGTCACAGATGACCACATTGTATCCCACAGGCATCCTCCAATTGTTGCTGTCCAAATGATACGCTATAATAAACATACACAACTTTAGGAACAACCTAAGACGCATCAAACGAGCAGAGGTATTCATTAAGCAACTAGACTGAAGACTCATCAGAGCGGCAATGTTGAAAAATTCATTATCTTGTGTACTTGAACCAATATTTGCATTTGAAGATGTCTTAAATAAGACCTGACCCAGTGGTTCCCAATTTTTTGACAGTTCTGTACTCCTTCAATATCATGCCATAATCACATGTCAAATTCTCACTTTGCAGCTAAAAGAGCAGTGGCATTACCTTACAGCAGCCTATTGTGCCGTCCACTGCAAATGCAATATATTCAAACCTGTTGCGTTTTCCGGAACTCTTCAATGATCTTTGCTGCCATCTCATAATCTTCCAAGAGGTGATAGGCAATGGCATAGCCGATCCAGGAAGCTCGCTGAGCGGGACGCAGCTGCAAAAGCTGGTACCGAGTCTCCTGCAGGAATAATGTGGTACATAGGTTTAGCTTGTACTGCTTCAGAGCAAAACTTCTGGAGGCTCAATTAATAATACGGCATGGCTCTAATTACACTGTGTCCTTAAACTCAGAACTCATAAGCTGTTTGAGCCATTAGATCGGTGCTCACCCGGTAGCCTTCCAAATCTCTCATCTGGATCTGCAGCAGGGACAAGTCTCGTAGGATCTGCAGGTTGTCCTTGTCCCACTTTAGCGCGTTACGGTAACACTTGATGGCCTCGTCATACTTCTTATCGGAGCGCTGTAGTAAACCATACACGTGCCAGCCTGAAAGGGCCTTAAGGAACATAAACAATAGAGATGCTCTCCATACCATTAGACAAAGAGTATGGAAAATTGATAAAGTCAAGCATGACTTTGCCAGCAACTTAAACTCAGAATTCACTACAAGACTATATTTACGCAAGCCAGCAATACATAATACCTGGTCTAATTACAATTGTGATTATGTAGTGATGGTGATTTAGCAGAAGTCATTTGTTTTCAGGTATTTCATTAGCAATTATCCAACTCATTGACAACTATTTTGGTATTCAATCATTTTAAGAATTAATAAATGTAAATATCCTCTGATTTCTGCCCCTCACATGTGAATATTTTTTTAATTTCCTTTGTCAATCATGAGAGCAGATCTACTGTGTTTGTGTTTCAGGCAAAACAAGATACACATACATCAGATTTGACTTTGACCCCGCATCGGGCTGGGGTGTCCCAAGTGCGGGTTATTTAACAGGAACACTTGGGGGAAAAAAACACTTGTAGTTCGAACCATATTTTGTTGTTTGATTTGATCGCTCCCATGTTATTCTTTTCCGCTACAGTGTCATTACAATTACAAAGTCATAGCCAATTATGCCAATCAGGTGATAACGAAATTAGGGATGCTCTGATTGACCGACCACCACAACACAGGATTTTCTGTTCATGACTCATTTTAAATAACAAAATAATGAATTAAGTTAACGACGGCCCTGGTCAGTAGCATAAATGAATAGAAAAATCTCCAGTTGATCCACGTGATCGGCATCGGCTGACCCCGCTCATGGGTGATGGGCATCTGAATTGGCAGCAAAAAACCCTGATTGGAGCAAACCTAGCACAAATAGACTGGATCCCTGTGGTAAAGACTGAACAATTACCATCAGTCTTTAATGACAGTTTTGTGCTGAAGGACGGTTCAGGCTGATGAGAAATTGGAGTCGGAGAGGAGAAGAGCTAAAAAAAAAAAAAAAAAAAGAATGTGCCGACTATAGTCCTCAGAGACAAAAGTGCTCCTAGAGCGTGTAACAGCAGTAACACAATGTTTTATAAGGTTAACACTACTGTCTCATGTCAAATATCAAACTTGAGCTGATCTTTGTCTCCAGTTATTTAGAAATATGGTTCTGTTCTGACCCAGAGTACTATCAATGGTCTTATAGCCAATTGTCCTGTTCATGGTAATGAGAAACTGGAGGTTGTGGAGGACTACACCCCACTCAACCGGAACATTCGTATTTATAGACTGACGGACGCCAGAATACACAGAAAATCCACATAAGAGAACCAGCAAACTCAATACAGAAGAGTATAAACTCAGATGGCGATGCCAATCCACACCTTCAAGCTATTAAGACTTCCACTTTCACTACAACCGATGATATTTACAAGAAACCATGACCACGCCTGTCATCAGGGTCCGAAAGGTATTTAAGGATACAGACATGACTCTTAAGGTCATTGCGCAGGCCTCTTCTGACCAGATCGTAGGCCTCTTCCTTCTTCCCCAGACAGTTCAGGGTGAGGCCCTTCATAGCCAGGGTTTCTGGAAAGGACCACAGTTCACCAAATTACAAAGACCAGTCATGTTCCATTATGTGGCATCACACACGCATACAGTAATCTCTCATTTATTGTGGTTAATTGGTACCCAATTTCCGAAGTGTAGGATTCCTTATTTAAAAATCAAATATTTTCGTAGTTAGTGCATACAAAATCTGTTTATGGCCTTCTAAACACCATTTTTAACATTAGAGCCCTCTAGACATGGAATAGCACACCTAGTTACCTTTGCACTCCAATCACCCAATATAGTAGACTTAAAAGGTAAGACACAAATAAGACATAATATAAGCCTGCACAACTTAGCACTGTTTTACTTGCTTTTGTTTTTTTACTTTGTTTTATCCAGCACATCCTGTGGTGGCTATTGTTTGTCAGTGTAACATTATTGCCACAACTCAACATCTTTGAATGCATCTTCTGAATGATTTATATTATTGATGAGTTAGCCATTTTTATGCTTGAAAATGCTTAACTTGAGCAAAGAAATATGGTGCTTAAATATATGCTTTTTAAAAACTCATAATAGGTCATATTCAACTACAAAACAGCATAGTTGATAAATTATTATATGTTGTGAGAAAAGTGAAGCAGCAAAACGCCGAACACAAAGTGGCAAGGGACTACTGTACAACCACCAATTGGATACTTACCTCCATGCTCTGCAAACTTGGGGTTGGAGAGGATTTGTTTGCAGAACTTGAGTCCATTTCTGTACTGCTTGTGCTCGTAACACCGCTGTTAAGGAAATAAAAAAGGCAACCTTGAGGTCACATGGGCACAGAACGCTTTACAAAGTCTACTAACTCGGTGGGGAGCAGCAACAACAAAACCCAAAGCCAGATTTGTGAGCCACATGAATGAATTAGGTGTTATAGAAAGACAACCCAATGTCTTGCTATACTTCAGCTCTGCAAAAGCATGCAAAACAATGTGTACAATTGTAAATTAAAGACTGTAAAAAAGCGGTACACTAACAACAACATTGACACCCTTGGTGAATTTTTTAATTGCAGACCATAACTGTACTGGTTGGTGGTAACAGTGCTTTAAGTCCATTGGGGTTGGGTATAACTTAAAAGTAGTCTGCATCTTGGAAAGCAGCACAGATTTATTGTCTTTTGAAGATAAGTAACATGCAGCCTCTTGTCTAAATCTGGAAACACAAGCGAGCCTGTAGACGTTAAAACACCTGGCTCTCCTCCACCTTCTGTTTGGGGAGGCCTCATGGGTGCTCAGTAGGGTTTAGGTCTGGAAGAGACATACTTGGCCACTCCATCACCTTCATTTTCCTCGGCAGGGCAACTGTCAGCATGGAGGTGTGTTTGGAATAAAGCCGTACGGCCAGGTTTCCGAGGGGAGGGGCTCATGCGCTGCTTCCGAATGTCAGAGTACACTTTGGAATTGATGTTTCCATCAATGAACCGAAGCTCCCCTGGTGCCGGCAGCACTCACGCAGTCCTACACCATGACACTCCCACGACCATGCTTGGCTGTAGATGTGTTGCCAGCTATTAGACAATAACGGCTGGGTGTGGATAATAAATCTATACTTCTATACAGGTTATACACCATCTCTTCACTTAGTTTGCATTATAAACAACATGACGTCAGATACGACAAGCAAATATACAACAACACAGACCTCAACTCAGGGCAGTATTATTCCGCTATGTACAACATTCAGACAGAAAGGACAAAAAACTATGGAAAAAGAGATACTCCTGGATTGTTGACTCTAGCCTGAAAAGATGTTCACATTCCAAAAAACTTCTGTCGCTCGCCCTGACAAGACAGCAATTTCAGCAACATCTGCTACGATTCACAAGTCCCGTTAATGCTTTTGACAAGTCAAACCCTAAGACAAAGACCCCACCAGCTGTGCTTAGCCAGCATATTAAGCAGCAAACCCAAAATAACTCAACCCCCATTGACACAAACAGGGTCTGTCATCCAGAAAGGTGCTTCTATGCAGACAGCCTTGCCGTAAAGAGCTCTCGGTGCATGCAGTGACATCACGGTTGAAAGGACTGCTGTGATGTTACAACTTCACAATGGTAAGACCAAAAGACAAAGCTGGGTTTCTCATTCTTTTTTTGTGGCGGAAGGAGTTAGCGTGCTCTTATTAATTTATTTTTAGTCAGCTGTCAGCTCACTCACAGTCACATTATAATGATGTGAACGAATGGCTTGTGTTTACAACTCTGTCCAGTAGATGGCATCACAAGTCCACAGAATCAGAAATAAAGTGCATAAGGTGTGCTACCATTTGCAAACGATAGCCCTAACAGTACAAGTGTTACTCGCGGTGTGAACTAGGGATGTTGCAATACAACTGATATTGCATCCTTGATTACTGGCCCATGTCGGTCTGGTATCAGCACACATCATACATACTTATTTTCTGTCGTTTAGCAGCGTGGAGTGTCTTCTAAATGTCATATCAAAAATAGGTCATTTAAAAAAAAAACAGCAATTTATTAAAGAGGATGTATTATGCTTATTTTCAGCGTTGTGGATTCATATAGAACAGCTACACGCCACAACCCGCACACAAACTTTTCTAGATCTTCACCTCTTTTTTTTATGCAGTGGAAGTCCTGCTTCCGACCCAAATGGTCTGTTTAATTTACTCCTCCCCCAGCCCTCCTCAAGGTATGCCCACCCTGCTGTGATTGGTCACACTCCCAAGCACTCAGGAGGACGTCTGGATACAGAGGTCCACTTTTACTTTACCGAGTCCCACAAATCTGCATCCTATATAGGAAGTCCTGATTGCACTGTTAGAAAAAAACCTCAGTAAAACCTCAGCATGCAGAGCCACCCAAAACTTCTTAACATTAACAAACCACGTTATCTGGCGGTTGGCATCGTTTAACACAAGAATAGCACATTCTAACATTAATAGGTCGGAAAAGTGGAAAAGGCAAAATAGGTCCCCTTTAAGTCATGTATTTTTCAAAAACACTGATAGAGTGAAACTGCTAAATTCTAAAAACGCAAAGTGGCAAGGGATTGCTGTACTGCAAACTGACCATTTTTCACATAAACGACCCCTTTGGATCTCGGATTTTATGTCAACAAAAGCAAACGACCATGTATGTCGACATCAACTTAAATGGGCACTTTTTAGTAATCCAAACAACACTAATTCACCAACAAGCGTGAGAAAAACTTAATGAAATTCGATAACAGATTAATTAAACTCAAGGTCAAGAGGAGGCTTGGTTATTTTGTTCTTTAAAAACGCAGAATGTTTCACGATTAATACAAGTTACTTTGAGCAGACGGTAAAGATTGGATGGCGATCTGAAACGGGGCGGTGACGACACTCAGCCCATGCTAGAATGGGCCATGTTAACACTTGCCGTCAACGTACAGGAACTCTTCATATCACTGATGACCATTTCACCATCCGATTCCGAATCAACTATACACATCTGCCGTGTCTCCATTGAACAAAAACACGGGCTTTTTCTCTCAATCACGGAGCAGACACATGGAGCTAAACACGGACCGGTGGGGTGGGGGGCGAGGGCATGGGTGGTAGCTTGCTAGCTGCCCAAGTACAGCAGGCCCGAAAGCTGCTACGAAATTGCTGACACAGTCATGCCGGAGCTAACTAAATCCACTCTGAACTTTCCGCTCATGTCACACTCCAAACTAATGCTTGACGATATGAGAATTATTAGTCTACTCCAAGCCACACACGACATATGACCAAAGTGTTGAATTCAGACACAAGCTAGCTTGCTACGATTAGCCCGTAGCAGGCGAACGTCACTTTTAACAGTTAACATGGTTGTGTATTGTTCTAAAACAGGGAAAATACTTGTTTATATGATGCTGCTTTGCATTCATGGCATCATTCACACAACAACAACAACTCATTGACAGTCCACACAGCCGTACCACGAGACACACTCCGAGCTATCGTTAGCTGTTAGCCATGATGGGCTTCTTTGTAACAGACCATATTTGACACATAACAACATTGAATGCTTCAGATACAGTCACGTATTTATACCATTTGGCGTGAATCGTTGCCACCATCACGTCAAAGCCACGAACAACCATTTTGTCTCCGTTACTAGGCCAGGCTTGCTCACTCATTCAATGATGCCATTTTGCTAGCTCATGTGCTAACAGCCCGAGTACCGCCGGTGGTGGTGGTGGTGGTGGCGGTTCTGTAATGTCGGCAGCTCCTCTGCACTGACAGAAGCTATTACACATTTCAATACATCAACTCACCAGAATCCGCTTAAAGAGAGCATTCTCTTTTGGTGGTAAAGTAACTGTCGGCATTGTAGCAGCAGATGGGATCAGTTCCCCCTCGACCTCAGCACATGTAACGTTAGCTAATGCTAGCGCGAACAGGCAAGACAAGTCGAGTCGGGTGTCGGGGCCTGTCTTCCTTGCCAGAGGCGCTCGGTTCGATTGCTCGGATTTCTTCCCCCGTCCGCTTCCTGCGTTGACGGAAACCGGGCGCCTTCAAAATGGCGGCGGTCAACCGCTGTTTGCGCAAAAGATGTATGTTTAGCTAGTTAATATGTGAAATATATTAGTTATGTAAATGATTATATATATTGTATTTACATTTTTATTACCTGTTTGATACAAATAGGGCAAAAGTAGTAAAAGAGGAATATAATAATACCTTACTTGAATAATGAAGAGGAAAAAATTTCAATTACAGGAGTCAAACTGACATGACAATTATTTTTTCAAAATACTGTAATTATTCATCATAATGGGGTTATACTTGGGGTCCAGATCCACAATGTGTCAGTTCCATAAACTAACCACAGGGAGGCATCATTTCGATGGAAAAGACAAAAGTGCTCTCAGTAATGCCATATGACGACAATCATCTGCTAACAAACCAAACATGGATATATGAAGATACGTATATATACAGTAAGTCTACATTCATCATGGCGTAAATGGCCTGTAATTGTTCATTTTAAACCGTTTTTTTCAGGATGGAATGATAATGAAACGTACATCGATCATTTAAAAACAATTTATTTGCGATTTCTCTCATTTAACGGGATCAGAAAGATACATTATGCACGATAAATTATAGACATAGTTCTGTCCTATGCATTTTATTTTGTATCGTTGCCGTGTGTTTGTGTGATCACGTGTTTTCCGGTACAGAGCGGGACAATGACGCACACCAGCAAATATTCACTAATTAGTGGGATTGTTACCTGCTTTCTCCAGCAAGAATGTCTATTCCAACAAATGGATCCGGGTAATTGTAGCTTCCTGGAAATAAAAGATTCAGAATTCCTAGGATCCACTAAACTAGGAATTATGTCAGAAAAATGATGGATGGAGAAGATTTATCTGTTATCGTTTGTAGTAATAATAATAATAATGCATTGCTTTACATTTGAATCAATATGATGAATCAATATGTGTTTTTTGTTAATTGACAGTTTTTCAAGAAATGTTGAGTTGTTCTTTCATTTGTGATGATGTTTGCGCTGCACGGTGGAGAGTGGTTAGCGTGCAGGCCACACAGCTAGGAGGCCTGGTTTGATTCCACCATAGGCCATCTCTGTGTGGAGTTTGCATGTTCTCCCCGTGCATGCGTGCGTGGGTTTTGTCCTCCGGTTTCCTTCCCCATTCCAAAAACATGCTAGGTTAATTGGCCACTCCAAATTGTCCATAGGTATGAATGTGAGTGTGAATGGTTGTTTGTCTATATGTGCCCTGTGATTGGCTGGCCACCAGTCCAGGGTGTATCTGTCTCTCGCCCGAAGACAGCTGGGTTAGGCTCCAGCACCCCCGCGACCCTCGTGAGGATAAGCGGTAAAAATGAATGAATTATGTTTGCATCATTCTGTGCATGTAAAACTATAATTATTGTCTATGAAATGTGTTTTGTATTAAAATTTTGGGGGTTCTGGAACTGATTAATTGTATTGACATTATTTTCTATGCGAAAATGTCCTTTGGTTAGAGTCTGTTTTGGTTTGAGTCGGATTATGGATGCTAACCAAGGCACCACTGTGCTTAAGTATGGTAAATAGCAAGTGGCTAAATGAAGTGAAATCCAAATATAATAAATTAAAAGATGTAATGATATGTAGTATTCTACACAACCTTGATTGCCGGAACAGCAGGCTTTTATTGCAGGTTGGAATGATCTCCCAACTGCCACAATAATCCCTGAAATGGGCTACAGTTGCAGCCGTAACCCATGCCATGCTAAAACCAAACTGTGAAACCTGACGTCACTTCCTGTCCGTCCCCTCACTCAGCTTGTCTAGAACCGGAACACATTTACAACAACACTCTCAAGTCTTCTCTATTCTCTACTATATTGGAGTGTACAGGTGACAATATATTATTATTTCAAGTCTAGAGAGTTCTAATAATGTTAAAAAGTATATTTAGAAGATTGTAAACAAATTTTCTATTCTCTCAGTACAAAAAAAAATTGAAAATTCACTTACTGTTGGGCCTGGAACAAATAGACCACAATAAACAAGGGATGATGAGAATATTCACAGGTACAAGAAACATCTAACCACAAATGTGCTTGCCAACAAGTACGAAGCCGCAAATCTGTCTGAATCTGTTAGTGAACATTCATAATTCATAAACTATCAACCTCACAGGTGTGGCATATCAAGATGCTGATTGCACAAATGTGGCCTTCGGATGACCAACATATGCAGCTTAGTTGTATCGGAGGTGGTCCGGAAACCAGTCAATATCCGGTGAGCCCATCATTTGCCTGAAATACCATAAGTGGCCGGTCTCAAACCTGATGACCGTCCAAAACTCAAGGCAAGTCCAAAGTCCTTTTGTTCCAGGCTGATCTATCTGAGCTACCTTTAACTTGGGAATCCATTGACTCCATCCATTGACAATGTTTTAACGTGTCCTCGAGTTCGAATCCCAGCTACTAGTGGAAATATTTCAAGCTGGACAGTCCAACAACAAACCTTTACTTTAATAATAATACGGTTTCCCTTGAGCAAGGTTGTAGGTCACTCTCTCGCTTTCAATTTCTCATCCATCCTCAAACCATTCCGCATTCACGCTTGAGGCAGATCACATTAAATATTTAGGGCTAGACTGCCTTGCAGGCAAGAAGAATACGTAGTCGGTGCTGAGGGGAGCCCGTGAAAGAGTCCAAAGGGTAGGAGAGCCCTATGCTCTCCTTGGGTATCACTGGGCGCGTGTCTGGGGTCGTCACGGTGTAAATTCTTCAGGAAGGAAGTAGCGTAGACCCAATGTTTCAAAACTTCATTCAGCACCTCATTTGGAAAAGTACAACAATGCAACGGCACGTCACCAAACAAAATGTTACATGAGTTGGAAGAGTCTTGGAAGACTTTTCACGTTCATGCTCAGCGTTGGCAGGCGAGAGGCCCCACTCTTTGTAGCTAAACGACGTCATTTTGCACCACAACAGAGTCAAACTGTTCTTGTAAAGCGTAAATACTTTGGATCCTTAACCAACTCCTCACCCCAGGGCTGTCCTATCTAGTCAGACTAGAGTTGTCCTCCTTGGTCACTGAGCATGCACCAATGAAACCTTTTTTGGAGGAGAGGTGAATGGTCTTCAAAGATAATTTGAACAGTCCAACAGGCTTCAAAATACAAAAAGTAAACATGGGAGTGAGACAGGACAAAAAATAAGACAATGGGAATGTTTCTCCAGGTTCTTGACAGAGGGCATCCACTGTCTGGAAAGGAATAAGTCCGGAATAAGTCCTCTGTCAGGCGGGAATTGGGAAGCGCAGTGTTGTCCTGTCGAAAAAGGCGAGGGCATTTCGTCATGAGGCATGCCCCCCCCCGCAACATCTGCACATAGCCACCTACCGCTTGACACCCCTGCACAACCTGAAGCTCCATTGTTCCACGGAAGGAAAATCATTGAAGGAAAAAGCACTCCAGAGCATGATGGTGCCCCCTCTACTGTGCCGCGTGGAAAACATCTCAGGTGCGATCTCCTTGGAAGCCATCACAACCATCAAGTTTCCATTTTTCTTATCATGCTATTGGGCAATTTTGTGGTGTTCAAGACAACAAGGCCTTTCAAGAGGTTTTGTTCTTATTAACATCCTTCTCTGGCATACTGTAAATACTGTAAAAAATAGCGTATTGACGGCAGCAGCAGAAGTATAATTCGCTGGATTCTACTATCCTCGGAAGTTCCATAAAATTTACTCAAAACACGGGAATGCAATTTAATAACCCCCTCATTGCTCATCATAACACGGTTCAAGTGTGATTCAAATGTGCTGCTGCTATTAAAGGAACGGACATTGGGTAAATAGATTTTCAGACCTGTGTCTATCATTTAGCTTCATTGGTGTTTTCAGTTCATTTGGAGATTTTAATACATACAAATATTTATAATCCTATTCTGTCATTTGCTTTCTTTCAATAAAATACAGTAATAAAGGGCATATTTCACACACAGGTGCAAATGGTGATTAATCATGATTAAATTTTTTTTTAAAATGTACTAATTTGACAGCCGTACTTTATATGTAAGAGGAGCATTGCCACGGCAGTGAGGCGAGTACGAGTGGAATATGATCTCCTGGTTGTGGTTAAGACTCGTGTGGTGGGGGCCGTTAAAAATTTATTAGGGCAACTTCTTAACAGGGAGTTACAATAATCCAGCCTGGTGGTCACAAAAGCAAGAACCAGCTTTTCGGCATCTGGTAATTGCAGGAAATTTCTGATTTTCTTCATGTTCCGTCGATGAATGTTTTGGTCGGAGTTTGGCGTGTCCGTGGATGCACTTTGAGAACGAGGATGTAATTAATCAAATATATTCATTAAGGCGTTAACTTATTATTTTTGACCATTTTTGTGTTCTCAGCTTGTTCATAAAGCACCACAAACAACATAACAGTTGTATTCCACACATGTCACTTGATGTCATTACGTTGCATTGATGAGGCAGGAAGTACACTGTCAATGCTAATGTGTGAGTCTATGTTATGTTTTATTTATGTCCAAGATGTTTCATTTACTATGATTATGTTGACTATAGGTCAAGTGGTTAGTGCACAGGCCACACAGCTAGGAGACCCGAGTTCAATTCCACCCTGTGCCATTTTTGTGTGGAGTTTGCATGTTCTCCCCGTGCATGCGTGGGTTTTCTCCGGGTACTCCGGTTTTCTCCTCCATTCCAAAAACATGCTAGCTTCATTGGCCACTCCAATTTGTGATTATTTTTGCACTGCACGGTAAGCGAGTGGTTAGCATGCAGGCCACACAGCTAGGATACCCTAGTTCAATTCCACCGTCTGACATTTTTTGTGGAGTTTGCATGTTCGCCCCGTGCATGCGTGGGTTTTCTCCGGGTACTCCGGTTTCCTCCCACATTCCAAAAACATGCTAGGTTAATTGGCCACTCCAAATTGTCCATAGGTATGAATGTGAGTGTGAATGGTTGTTTGTCTATATGTGCCCTGTGATTGGCTGGCCACCAGTCCAGGGTGGACCTCGCCTCTCGCCCCAAGACAGCTGGGATAGGCTCCAGCACCACCGCAACCCTGGTGAGGATAAGCGGTAGAAAATGAATGAATGAATGTCGACTATATTGGGTAATATGAGTATAAAAGTGACAACTGAGATTTTATTTTGTGTCTACAGCACTCTAGTACTGTTAGAACTTGTATGTGGAAAGTCATGAACAGTGTTATTATGCTCTAACTGCAAAAATATTCCGTTTATTAATATTGGATCCTATTTGCGGAAATTCACTTGTTGCGGTCAGATCTGGAACCATTTAATTGAGCAAAAGTACATATACATAATGTAGCGATGTCCCATAATTGTCTCCCCGATATGAACAAAAAATGCGATATCGGTATTGGATTTTTCCTGATCATGGAAACCGATATTTAAAAAATGCCGTATACAACAAATACGTGTTCATTCCACCACAAGGGATATCATGTTATACATATCGGTATCGGCTAATATCGGTATCGTAAATTTAGAGTTGGACAATATCGGCATATCGGACATCCCTACCATCCCTATTCCTGTTGCATTTACTGTTGCATGCATTTTTGATGTTAACTGAACGCTCATGGGGGAGTAGGAAGGGATGTCTTAGTATCTGAGATCCCCAACGTCCCCAATGCTGTGCCATCAGTAGGTCAATGTGTTAAGAACTGTGACAAGTGAAAGTCCATTTGGGATTGACTGGAACGTAAATAACGTGGCGTCTGCTTGAAAGGAAATCTTCAAATTAGAACCCATTTTTGTCTGAAGAGCGCTGACATGGACATGATTTTTAGCCCCATTTATTTTTACAGCCTTCATACTCTCGTCAGCGTGTGTGTACCTTTTGTGTAAACTCATTCTTTGCCTCCCACACCTTCAGTCCTGAGCAGACAAACCGGCACGACTGTGAGAGTAGGAAAGAAATGCATGGCTGTGTGTTTCATGAGCAAACAGCGCGTTGCGCTTTGGAGAAGCCGATCTTGTGAAAGCGGTTCTTAATAATCACTTGGCTTCTCAAAACAGCTGCCTTCTTAAACAGGATTGACTGGCAAATAGTAAGCGTTGCGTTACAATGCTGACAACCCAGCACTGCCTTAATATCTGCGCTGATATCTGTATTAGAATGGTGAACACCCCAAATCTAAAAGAGCTCTGCGTGTGTGTGTGTGTAAAATAACATTCCATTCATTCTTTAAATGCTAAGCTGGCCCGAGTGTGTAGCAGCACCAGCACTACGCAACGTAGCACTTCCACAAGCACACACAGACTGATGAATCTCTCCATCAAATGTGTGCTGTGGGTTGTTGACTGTGGTGTGAGAGTGAGCTCCAATTCCACTCGGTGCCGCTGCTTCTGGTCTTTGGAAGCGAAGGCTTCAGTCAGCTGGATAAGCAACACTGTGAAGGGCATACTGTACAAAGGTGCACAAGAATACTTCTTTTAAAAACGCACTATGTCAAACATTACGCGCTGAGGTACTCATAATTCACGTTATTGTTTTAGTCCATCCTTTGTCTCCACTTTGAATGGGTACCATTATGGCACCCCTGCAGACATGTTTTGTTTTCAATATTCCTTGTCCCATTTTTTTGTACAATGAAAAAATATCTGTAATCTTCCCTTGTTTGTATATGAAGTGCACGCAGGAGCAGGAAAAGCTCTGGCCACCTCCAGCATCCATCTTGGCAGTCAAATTCATTCATTCATTCAGTAGAGCATAAACATAGCATGTAGCTCGAGCTGCTGCTGCTGCTGCTGCCAAGATTTCAACCCAGAACCCAAATATGGATAATATTGATACCAAGGGTAGTATCAGTATCGAACTGATGCTAATAATCTTGTTGTGTGATTCATATAGTTATTGTTGATATTGTTATATTTATATATTGTTGTACAATGTACTATACAGTATATTGTTGCATTATTGATGAGTTATATTTGTATTGTGTTACATACACAGGAGTGTGAATTTGAACGATTCAGGTTCAGATTCCTTGTTTGGTTTCTGATTCTTTTCAGAGGTAGGGTCAGAAAAATTTGCGTTGTTTAAACAAAAGCACTTGTTGGTGAAATTTCTGAATGTCTCTGTGATTTTTTACAAATTTAACAAAAATCTCTCCATACATATACTTCTGATTGGACCCCCACCCCTCCGCACCCCATACACACACATACATCCTCAAGTTGTTGTACCATGGTTGGTCAAGTTTGAGCTCAAATAACAACACAAATAAACAAACAATACAAATAAATAACACGGGACAACAAAAATAAAATAGCAAGAGCATCACATTTTTTTTTTGCCTTTTAGCAACATTGAAAAAATTTAATACATAAAAATATTGTCCATTGATTTTTCAGTATGTGGGTGGAAAAAACCCAGAAATCAAATAACATTGGCATAATATTCAAATTCGTAAAATTATTTCCTTGGTTTTCTATTCTATTATTATTTTTTAAACATATTTATTTATTCATATGATGATGCAAGTGGTGAACCCTGGGTGCAGAGATTGAGACCACGGCTTCAATACAGCAAAAATGCACTGTAAGAGACACTTACATATATTACATATACTTAGATAAAAACATATTTTATAATGCTACATTGACAAATTAAAGTCAAGCTGTGCAAAGAGCAAAAAAATAGCAAACCCAAATTGTAACACATTTTGTGACACACTACAAGTGTCATCGTGAATTAATTGTAATTACTGTAATAAATGGCCTTTCCAAGGATATATTCAAGGATATTGAGATGCACCTGTACAAAGAGTCCAGCTGCGGGTCGCCCAGACGGGACTATACTGGTCCTTCCGGGGATCCTCCTCTTGACTCCGCGCCGTGTTTTCCGGATGTCCATCAGGGGGCTCCTCACAGCCTGGAGCTGCTTCTACTCCTGATATCACTCCGCTGGCATGGTGGAGAAGCTCCTTGGTAATGGTGATGGTGGCAAGGGGCCGCCAGTGACTACACACTTCCGCCACCGTTTCCTACACTCGCCTTTAGCGCCGTCCGGACTCCTCTTGATGCCTCCAAGCAAAACGAGCCGACATCTTCATCACTATTCCGTTCAAAGCAATAACCGTGTGACATGCAAGTTCACTGGGAAAGTCCGGAACCCGTTCGGTTCAAGCAACAAAACTTTTCCTCAAAGGACAGCACCGTATAGCGGCAAGTTTACTACTGCCGCCGCCGCCGCCGCCGCCGCCGCTCATCCGCGGGACGGTTGGACGCTTTGACCGCCAAGTGCCTGCCTTCGCACCGCCGCCGTGTTGTTGCTTTTCCGGCGGAGTCGTCTCCAGGAGCTGAGAGCCGCCTCATTGTTAAACCCGCTCATATTTGTGCGTTTTTTGGAAGAATACGAGCCATCAACCGTATGACTTGGAGACTCGGTGCCCTTTAAAGCGCTCACTTCAGAGGCTGCTCCAGCGCCGCTGCCCGTGCCCGACTACCGGGGACCCTTCGCTGGGGGTGGACGGGTAGGTAGTGGCGGTGGAGACAGGCTGGACGCTGGAGGAAAGTTCCTTCAAAATAGCAGCCACTCGGTCCAGTGATGGGGGACTTCGCCTCCCCCGCTGCCGGACCCAACGGCAGTATCTGCATCAACAACAGCATGAACCCGGTCTCCGGGAGCGTGGTGCCCGCAGGAGCCGTTGGCATCCCGAAGCACAGCACCGTGGTGGAGAGGTTGAGGCAACGGATCGAGGGCTGCCGGAGACACCACGTCAACTGCGAGAACAGGTACCAGCAAGCCCACGCGGAGCAGCTTGAGATAGAGCGGAGGGACACGGTTAGTCTGTACCAGCGGAGTCTGGAGCAGAGGGCCAAGAAGTCGGCCGGCGGCGGGAGCAAACAGCCGCAGATCAAGCAGCCGGACCCGGACTCTGCCTCCTCCACGGAGCAGAGGACTAACACGCTTATAGCGGTAAGGACGTGAGACCCCTTTCACTCATGCACTGACACGCTCCAGGCACTTCCGTGTGCATGAGTGCTACTAACTTGTTCATCGCTTTTCAAACAAGGATGCCAACTCTGTGCTTTTGTTTGCAAGGAAGAAGTACTACAAGGTTATGAGCGCTGTGCAAACAGAGCTGATACTTAATCTTTTTCAGGCTTTACTCCAAACAACTTCTCCTTTTGTGTGTGTTAAGTGTGTGTTGTTGTGCAAGTAGGCCTTGTTGTGTTGCAATTAGGGCTCCAGGTTTTCTAGCAGCTTTCTAGCAGCCAGTCCCCTGTTGCTATGTTAACAGCAAGGGTGTCCGAAGTGTGACATTATTTGTTTTGTCACCTGTAACAGAAAGCTAAGATGTTTTGTTCAGATAGCTTGGCATACATAGATCTCCATATTAGCAACTTTAGCAAGACTAAAGGACTACAGTCGTCTCATCAAGCACCCTACCAGACCTTTGGCAGCATCAGTGTGAAATAACAGTGAGGAAAAGAACCCAGAACAAGCGTACACGACAAGGTGGCTGCAGAAAAGTTATGGAGGGAGTGACAGGGAAATGCTGTGGGAATGGTTGGAGCCCCTTATCATGTTCCCAAATGTAAACAGCATGTTTGAGAATAAGGACCACAAACATAGTCAGGTTGTGTCACAAACACCTGTTTATTAAGGGAACCGTAGCGTCACACTCATTTCATGTGGGTGGGATTCTCACAAAAAAAAAAAAATGGATGGACACAGACAAAGTGTGTGCAATCCTTATTTGTACTGTATCTCCTGTGGGCAGGCTCGAGTTTCCTCAGAAAAGACTCATGTCTGGAATGTCAACAGTGTCTCTCCTTTTGTTGCTGCACAGAGCCCGGGTCCTCTCGCTTTTGGGATGCATCGTCTGCCTTTCGTTTCTCAGCCCCGTCACACTTGTTATTGCTGTATGAGCTAAGCGAGGACATAAAGCTTGTTGCGCTTGTAGACATTTGACTAGACTGGACATTAGATGGCTGGCAAAGGCAAAATCTCCGATGATGGAGGGATTATTTCTTAAAGACACAGCGGCTGCTCCTCTCTGCTGCTTTGTCACCAACAGCGGCGTTCAGGCACTGTGTGTGTTTCAGATAGTTCAGTGTCCTTTTGCTGTTTCACAGCTCAGAAGAGCGGAGCTGCAGCTAGATGGCTGTATGTAGTCGCTGCAGAAGCAGGCATTCGAGGAAAGCCGAGCTGGTTGTTGCACATTGTGTGCAAGCATGCAGACACAGATTGCCGTAGGGTTAGCTGTGACAAACTGTTCTTCAAAAGGTGGTATTATGTGCCGTGTGTTCGGATGTAAAGACAATACTGATTGTGCAATGGGTCACATGTTGTTGAATTAATTGCTTTGTGGTGTCAATGTAAAGAATTTCAGGCATCCGTTGGTTTTTACAAGACACACTGGCATATGACACGTTCTCTGAACCTGCGCAGATCTTTACAAGGGTTTTCTATTTTGTCAGTCGCATCAGTCAAAGTTTAAGAGTGTCATGGCGCCGCTCCTCATAACATTAAAATCACAAGAGAAGAAGCAAGCAAGGGGAGTGTTTACAGCAGGGGTGCTCACACTTTTTCAGCATGCAAGCTACTTTTAAAATGACCGAGTCAAAATGATCTACCCACTACAAAAATGCAAAACATCTATTTATTTTCAAATGTATTGAGGATTATTTGTACGTACAATGTATGTTGATGTACCTTACATAACCAAATGAGCCAATATTGCAAAACACACATAATTAACTATTAACATTTTTTGTAATTACCTGAGTTTACTTTGATGACTTGCACTGAATTGAACCAGCCAGGGATGCATAGTCCGGACAGTAGCTGCTGATAGCCAGCCTCAAGCACACTTCCAAATGTTTATCAGTCATGGATAATATTTGTATCATAATATCCGTATAATATTCCATATCCCTATGGAAGTGATATGTTTTTTGCCTTTTTACTTGGTCCAGCTCCTTCACTCATTTAGTGACTCCTTTAGTGACCATAAACTTTAGCGAGGGCTTTAAATCTCGCAATTCGCCGACTAGCTTAGCACTTTGCATCGTTGTTTACGCATGAGCGGTGACCTAAAGGTCAAAATTCAGTTGTCATCTGACTGGTTGTCCTGTATGTCAATCAAGTAACGGGGATGGATGATAGGCTGACATCGTAAGTTCTGCTGCACTTAGAGACGTTGTTTGATTTGATTGGTCGCCCGAAGGGCAACATTCAGTTGTCATCTGAATGGCTGCCCTGTATATCAATCAAGTGACGGCATTGATGCTGGGATGATATTTTTTTAATGTCACGCCGCGATCGACCAGCGATCGACCAGTACCACCTCCGCGATCGACCGGTAGATCGCGATCGACTTAATGAGCACCCCTGGTTTACAGTGTTTACGTCAACAAGGTGAGCAACTAAAGCTACAGGACTCAGTCAAACCCAATATGTGATATGATGCCTGAGTGTATCCCGGTTTGTAGAAATTGGGGATGTACCAAGATCCCATGAGAATAGAATGTGACAAGATTCCTCATTCAGAAAAACGTCTCGTGGGCACTCGGCCCGGGACACTAATAATTCATCACACAATCAATGAAAATTAGCTTAGCCATT
The DNA here is from genome assembly GCF_030265055.1 of Doryrhamphus excisus. Classification (NCBI taxonomy): domain Eukaryota; kingdom Metazoa; phylum Chordata; class Actinopteri; order Syngnathiformes; family Syngnathidae; genus Doryrhamphus; species Doryrhamphus excisus. Next base: position 21,990,307 of record NC_080466.1, on the reverse strand, counting down.
TTGCCAGCCTCGATGTATTGCCAGACGTATGTGTGTCTGTTGTCCTTGTCTCTTGCTTCCAAACAGGCAGGAAGAGGTGTCACTCTGGTTTGATCCGTAGAACAGTGGCATGCATGGAGTGAGCCTTTTTGTCATATAGTGTTTTTCTATTCTATCATATAGCCACCATGTACCGGCATGCTCTGCTTGTACAGGTTTTTTTTTTTTTAACATACCGTGATGATGGCATACTTTTATACTCCAAATACATGCAGATTTGGGGGAATTATCCCAAAATAAGAGACAAATTCTATTTTACTTTACCCTATATTTTCAATTTCGAGTAATATTGTATTCATTCATTCATTCATTCATTTTCTACCGCTTATCCTCACGAGGGTCACAGGGGGTGCTGGAGCCTATCCCAGCTGTCTTCTGGCGAGAGGCGGGGTCCACCCTGGACTGGTGGCCAGCCAATCACAGGGCACATATAGACAAACAACCATTCACACTCACATTCATACCTATGGACAATTAATCTTATTGACATTATTTTCTATGTGAAAATTTCCTTTTAGTTAGAGTCTGTTTTGGTTATGGATGCTAACCAAGGCACCACTGCTTAAGCATGGTAAATAGCAAATGGCTAAATGAAGTGATATCCAACTATTCATTCATTTTCTACCGCTTTTCCTCACGAGGGTCGCGGGGGGTGCTGGAGCCGTATCTACTGGAGCTGTATCTACTAAATGTAAAAATCTAAATATTTCATGTTTTCAAATAATTTTTAAATTATCCATGAAAACAGACTTACGTATTATGTTCGTGTTTGGCAAAAGAAGCAATTTACACACATCAACTTTGACTGGACATTTTTGCCTTTTCTTTGATATGTTCCAGACCAAGCCATAAACTGTTAGTGTTTGCTTCATATTGATTTGGTCCACTACGTCCTAACCGATCGCTCGATGAATCGAAACATACAAGATTCAGATGAATCGACTAAAGCCTCGGTCACAATATGTCGGCGTCTACACGCAAAAGTGGCTCAGCAGAGAGAGCAGACCGCCCAGAAACCGGAACGTCGGTGTGTTGATCCTCGCTCCCTCCACTTGGCCGTTGTGTCCCTGAGCAAGACACTTCACCCACCTTGCCTCCAGTGCTCCCCACACTGGTGTATAAATGCCAATGAATGTTTGGTGGTGGTCGGAGAGGTTGTGGGCATGAATTGGCAGCCACGTTTCCGTCACATTACCCGCAGCTGTGGTTACAGATGTAGCCTACCACCACCTGTGCGTGTGTGTGTGTGTGTGTGACTAAAGAGTGAATGAATAATGGCTTAATAATAAACAACCCTGAAATTCACACTGTGGACGTCAGATCATTTGCTGCATCATGTTTTGGATGCAGCATGTATCCAAAATGTATTTAGTGCACAATGAGGTGTTATACTTAGGAAATCACAGCAGCAGAAACATAAGATCCACCGTTTTGTATTACTATCACCTTTCAGACACTGCGATGATGGGAACAAGCGGCGTGCTGCGAGTGTGGTAGCAATGCTTTTTGATGTCTTGAAGCTTCATGTTTTTTTTTCCCCCCTCATCTTGGAGCATCTGGCGCAGCTAGCACACAAAAATCTCATGGTGTGAAAGACTGGATGTTGGTTTACAAGAGAGCTCAAGGGATGTTATGACGTCACAGGTAGGGGAAACAAGGAACGCCTGACAGTACAGGTAATGTCGCCTCATCGGGCCGATTATCATCAGAGCTATTTTTCAATGTTATCGGATTGCTTTGATATTTATCGTGCACCCCCATTTAATTATAGATTTTTCATTTCATTATGGAGGTCACTTAGTGTTATATTTGCAAATTGTCTCTGTTGAGCTTCCTAGGTGATATTCAGGAAGGAGCACAGGAAACAAGTGTGAGCTTGTTCGTACCATACCATGTGCCAAGAGAGAGTCAGAGCGAGCGTTGGGGTAACAACAGCAATTTACAAAACGTGAAAATTGTCTCTCACTCTCACTGATGGGAGCTACTAGAGCCGAGTGTAGATTAATGCTATGTTTAAAAACAGCTTGGCCTCGGCACTTTGTAAAGAACACTACTCAAGAAACATGCGACTGTGCTTCAAATGCATTGGAGCCGGTTTACATTGACGCCATAACAGAAATGAGCTGTTAGCTTGTGGTCAGAGACAAAAGAAGAACGGATCGTAATTTTGAACCGATGGCAGCTTGATAGGGGTTTCCTCCATTTGTGCATGTTTTTATTCAGACTCTGTTTGTTTTTATATGGCCTTGGTTAGCGTACAGTATGGTGGCCGTCTTGTCTTGAGGCGCATTTAGACGCGCACTATTAGTCCACCTGAGTTGGTAACATATTTCTATCACAAAACGCCCCAGTTAGCAACATGTACTGTATAACACCATAGAGAATTCACCATTTCATTCCATACTTAATTGTCATAGTTTGGTCGTTTTTCAACACCCCCATCATACCTTTTTAAACATATTTTTTTTTCTTTCAACACAAAAGTCCAGTTTTTAAATGAAATGTTTGTGGTGCAACTTCTGAAAATTAATAATAAAATAAATAAAAAGAAAAGTTATTAATTTGTAATTCAATTCAAAATTGTAATTCCACATAATTCCTTAGTAGTTGTGTTGGTAGATTCAATATGTCAGTCAAACTACGTCATAACTCCAGTTCACATACACATCAGGTTTCGTAAAAACATTATAAACAATTATAAAATAAATTAAAACAATTGTCCATATGGCAATACAGTCGAAGTCAAGACAACACATAAAAAACTATTTTTTGTAATGTAAAGTGAAATATTAGTTAGTTATTAATCCTTCAAAGTCTAACTGAAATGCAATCTAACAAAATCATTTTTCCCATACAGATAATGTAAGTCCAATTCATCTGTTCCAGAAATCCAAAAATGGCGTGATTGTTGCCAAGATAACACGGACACCACCTTCCTGTTTTGCCATGAATTATTTCTCGCATTCAGTTGTGTTTGTCACCTCAAGTCTCCCCCTTTTTTCTTTTGAATCATGGCTGCAAAATAACCAAAAAATGGAGCCAAAGAAAGTTCCAAGTGCCAGCATTTTGCTAAAAAACACGAGAAACACTTATGAATTGGAGAAATAACTCGTAGCAAAAGACAAAGTGTTGTGACTGTAACCTTAAATGTTAATTTATCCCTTTCAATCCTCAATTATATGCAATTAGAATTGGTAAAACTACAATTGTAAACGTATAAAACCATGTTTTGTGTTAACATTTTCGGAGACTTGAGGTGTAACTGTGTGAGCTAGCAAAGAACTACAGTCTACTGCTGATGACATCATAGAAGGGCAATGGGGCTGACTTCCGCTTTCTGTTTTCATGTATTAGCCAACTGCTAACAAGGAGGTTGTGTGATAAAAAATACAGGAAAACTGATGCAATGGATTAATAACGCGTCAAGAAGCGCGTCATATTGATCGCTAACCGGCAAAAGTATGCAAAGCGAGGCCAAATTGTGGTGAAATCCAAAGACATGCTAAGTTAGCAAGTTAGCATCGATTCAGGTTCCGATGTCGCACCTGAATAGATGTTACAGGATCAACCCAGACCAAGTACAGTACAGTACTAAAAACACAGTATGAAACATGATTCCAGAATCTGAAAGTTTTAGCTCAGTATCCATATGGGATGGGGTGTTTTTATTAATTTTCATAATAATTAAACATATTTTCTACAAGTTGTCCAGCTTTTGGTCTTCGTCAGGATCCTGATGGAAGAAACGGTGAACAAGGTGTTTTTTTGTTTTTTAAACCACAATCATAACATGTGTATATAGTGTGTGTGTGTGTATGTGTATATATATATATATTTTTTTTTTTACATAACAAGCAGTCTGATGTGATTACTTAATCGGCAGCAAGCTTCCAGCTGTGAAATGGAGGTGCACTGCGAGGGGTTTATAAGTCCAGGACAGCCTGTCTTTGGTTGTGCTCGCTTATTGGCGGCCACCTTCCTGAGGAATGTCTCTCTATCTCACACACACACACACACACACACACACACACACACACACACACACACACTCGTAGTGATGTCCGGCTCAACTCCCGAGTTTCATGAATCCGAGACTTTCCTCCTCCCCCTACTCGCTTCCTCCCCCTGCCCCGTGTTCTCTGGTTTCAGCTTTCGTGAGGCCCTAATGTGGCGTAGATGATCTTGGTGGCAGGGGCGTACTAATTGTCAGCTGAGACTTCTATATTTAAACCACGCGATGGCACGCCGTGCACACATGTGGTGTGTGACGTCGACTTACAACCGTGACATCACTGGCATGTGTCTTGGACTGGGTTGACACTCCTTCCAGCGCCTCCTCCTGTTGTTGTTTCCTTTTTAATAACAGCCCCACTGCTTCTTTTCTTCTGTGGAAGGTTTTTGGCCGCTCTGATGTCTTCATTTGCTTCCTCTCACCCTTGCCCCTCAGTTCCTGTGCACGCATGCTGCTTGTTTTTAATCTGGGGTGGCTGCAAACCACATTCCCTCCTCCCACGCTTGTTCACATGTTCTACAGGAACACACACACACACACACAGTGCAGACCTCTGCAGTTTTCCCTCCTTTCAGATTGGAAGCACAACCTTTTTACCTTTTTGTTTTGTGAATGTTGAGAGTAAAGTGATGACATGCGTTGATAAAATGAGATCGTTCTGCAATGCCATATCTGTGTGTGCCCCCGTCTTCCGAACAGAAGGTAAAATACATTGGGGTGAAAAAGTGTTTGCCCCCTTTATTGCATGCACTGAAATGTTTCACTTCATCAAACTCATTTAAATATCAGTCAATGACAACACAACTGAACACGCAGAAATGCGTTCAAATGGCAGAAAACAATCTGGCAATAGTGGTTTCCCCCCCAAAGCTAATATCTTAGCAGCAACAACTGCAATCAAGCCTTTGTGATAACTTGCAATGAGTCTCTTCAGAGGTGGACTTGCTGGGTTTTTTTGGATCATTGTCCTGCTGGAGAGCCCAAGTTGGTTTCAACTTTGCTGGACATTCTCCTTCAGGATGTTTTGATAGACAGCAGTCTTCTCGGTCCTGAAGTGGCAAAACAGCCCCAGACCACCACACTACCACCACCATATTTTACTGTTGGTATGATGTCCTTTTTCTGACACGCAGCGTTGCTTTTATGACAAATTTAATGGGATACACTCCTTCCAAAAAATGCCCAAAACTTTTGCATCAGACCACATAGTATTTTCTCAAAGGTCAAAATACGGCCCGGGGCCACATCTGGCCCTCCAAGCGTTTGAGTACGGCCTGCCAGTTGCAAGTATTTAATTTAAACTTTTAACATACAAGCTGGCAACATGAAGTCAATCTGAAAAAAGTATCTTTTCACATACGGTGAGACAACTACCTCCCCCATGGAGTCAACAAATACTATACGAATACCAAGTCCAAATCGCCTGCGAGAACGTACCTGTGGGTGTCATACCTGAACCGTATAAGAAGAAGACGTGTTGAAGGACAGGAAAAACATTGCATTGTTCTCCACCACCACAGATGCGTGGTCCAGCTCAAAAATGACGCCCTACATTATTTAACGATACATTACATAACAGTGTGTGCTTTTTATTGGAGTGTTGTTTTCTTAACATTTACATTTTTTGGGTTTCATTGATTAAGTCTGTGACTGTACGAACAAAAACTCTGAAATGCTGTCATGTCGAGGGGAAAGAACGTCTGTGTTCAATCGGCAAAAGCTAGCCCACCTCCTCCCAAACGTAACACGTCGGAATGAGTACTGCAAACAGCAGAAAAAGTTGCTGATTAAACTTTGAATCTCTTACTGAGCGGAATTGGAAGCTAGCGGGGTTAGCTTTAGTTTCGGTTTGAGTGTGTTTTACCGCTTATTAATTCATTCAATCTCTGCCATTTTCCAACTGGCCATTTTTTAGGATTTTTACCTATTTTTTCAAAGCACACGGATTGTTGTGTTCTAGTGCTACATAAACATGGAACATATCAAAAGAAGAACACATTGTTCACTTCCAAATGTGATAATCGTAGATAGTTCATGGTGTTATCTCTGCAAATACATTATCTTTACGTTGTGTTTAGGGACCGAACGGTGGGCGAGTGGTTACCATGTAAGCCACACAGTCAGGCGATTGGGAAGACCTTGTGAGACTGAATGTGAGTGTGAATGGTTGTTTGTCACCTGGGATAGGCTCCAGCATATCCCTGCAACCCTAGTGAGGATAAGCGGCATAGAAAAAGGATGGATGTTGTGTTTAACCAAATATATATTTGGTTAAATTTGTGTCAGATTGAGTTATGCTTTAAGTTATGCTTGAAATGTATCTTCACAAAAAGTAGTTTTTCTCCTTTTTTTGTTGTTGAGAGCTGATGTTTTGTTGAAGCTACTGCTGATTACTAAAGAACGGACAAAGGTGGAAACGGGTACAAATAAAAGATGAGAGTCTCATTTTGGTATATAACATGTCCAAAAAACCCAAGAACACGTTTTCCTCCATTTTTGTTTTGTCTTTAATTATATTTCTACAATGTGCCATAGCCCATTAATAAAGGAGCCGCAGGCCGCCAGTAGCCCCTGACCGCACTTTGGACACCAGCGGACTACTAAACACCGGTTCTACTACCTGTGCATTGGTTTGGAACTGTAAGCTTTGATGCAACAACTGCTTATTACAGTACCAGTTATTGAATTATTTGCATTTTACGTTAAAAAAGTGGCCATGTTTTGCTTTTGTTCCTCAATGAATGCAACTTGCCAATGTTGGGCACATGTACCGTGGCCCCTACTATTCCCGTAAGAGTAATGTGCTCCATCTTTTTGACACGTATCGTCTCATTATTGTTATCCATCCATTTTCTATGCCGCTTATCCTCAGTAGGGTCACGGCGGTATGCTGGAGCCTCTCCCAGCTGTCTTGGGGCGAGAGGCGGGGTTCACCCTGGACTGGTGGCCAGCCAATCACAGGGCACATATAGACAAACAACCATTCACACTCACATTCATACCTATGGACAATTTGGAGTGGCCAATTAACCTAGCATGTTTTTGGAATGTGGGAGGAAACCGGAGTACCCGGAGAAAACCCACGCATGCACGGGGAGAACATGCAAACTCCACACAGAGATGCTCAAGTGGAGAATGGAACTCGGGTCTTCCCTATCACTCGGCCACCGTGCGGCCCTGTGAGCTTGTTAGTGAATAAAAGAGACGGACAGGAAGAGAAAAGGATGTAGTTTGCCAAGCTTCTTTAATGGGACGTCAGCCTCTGGCCACATTGCTGCAAAATTCTCATTGTCGCTTTATTAAGACGCGGCAAACACAACACGTTGTAAACACACTCAAACAGCCGTCACAGTCACACAAGCATGCACAAATGTTCCTTTTCCTCACAATGACATCATTTCATTCACATCATCATTTTCCGGCAGATTCCACGTTCAACAGTAGATTCCGTTTTCATCGGCCAATTCCACGATTTTGTTAACGTGGCAATCAGTAGTCACCTTGTGTTTAAGCTAAGAAGTACAAAACACTTGTACATATTACATTGTAAGTACATTTCTGGTGTATAAGCCGCTAGTTTATAATCTTGTGACCTAGCCTTCACTTTCGAACTATTACTAATTGTTTAAATACCATTCCGTCTGTGGGTCAGCCCTTTTTTTGGCACAAGCTAACAGTGCACTCACGACGAGCTTGTCAACCCACTGGGAATCGCAGTCAATGTAACAGACTGACAGTGTCACCTTACAAGGAACACTAAACTCATCACACAGCAACTCATCACTCAAAAGATAGATGGAAAATATACGATAAGATAAGTGCCAATATAAGTTTCAAATAACAAAAAACAACAACGTTTTCCCATAATGCGCTGCAATGACATCAGCCTCCCTCTGGGCTGCTCTGGCTCCCTCTGGTGGAAAGAAGAAAGCATTGCAGAGCCATCATTTCTGTGTTGCTTGTCCTCCAATGAAATGTTTTGCTCAGGCACATTTTTGGACCACAAGCCAAAAACAATTTTATTATTTCCTATTTTATTTTCTGAATTTATTTTGAAGAAGTGTGAGGCCGCCAAAGTCGAAGCGCAAGGTGGTGAGGGATTATTGTGGTTCCATTTTCACTGTTTTTACTTGATTGTGGGAATGCTACTACAGGTGTCCAAATACTTTTTCACTTCTGTTTTTTTGAGAATTGCTGATATCAGCCCGATATTCGATATCGATATCTGATCTGGACACCCCTAGTAAATATTGACGGGCAGGATTCCTTGACCGAACTGTGTGTTTTTATCCTTTCTTCTGCACTAGGGATGTTTTAAAATTGCCTTCCTTTCCTAACACACTCATGCCATTTCTTTCTCTGACAATAAGCACTTCAGAAATTCAATGGATTCAACTGATAGGTGCTTGTGCTTAAAAGCATTTGCACTTTTTTATGTCACTGGGCTTTGGATTGTTTCCAGAACAAATGTTTCTTTGTCTATGATCAGCTGACATGTCACAGGGACTACAGATGCCTACTACAGCTTGTTGAAGGACGTATTTTACATCATTATGAAGGACTGCACAATAATAACAGGTGTCTAATTTCAGGTTTAAAAAGATGAATTTATGTTTTGATGCTTTTATGCAATACAGTTTAAGAGAATTACCCTAAATTGGGACCAGAAAAATTCATTTTTTATTTGGAAGAAGACACCTGCAATAATTAATTATTGAATTGATGATTAATCAATTATCCAATTAATCTTACTCTTGGATTAATTTTTTTTTGGTTTCAAAATATGCTCTGATTTCAGCTTGTGGACGAAAAAGTGTATTATTAGTAAGGACTTCAGTCTTTTTCCTACTTTTGCTGCTTTTCTTTTTAATCTCAACTTCCTTCCGAGATCTTGAGAAATATTATGACTTTATTCTCTTCATATTTTGACTTTATTCCCATAATAATATAATATTATTATGGGATAATAATATTATAACTATTTCCCCAACCAAATTTTCCAGGAGTTGCAACTCTATTATATATTATCTATTATGGTGTATTTCTCATAATATTATGACTTGACAAAACAATGTCTTTTTTCTTGAATATTTCAGCTCTATACTGCTAAAATGACATTATTTTTCAGTTTACAGTTTACAGTTTTTACAATTGCAACTCTTTTGTCATCGCAGTAGGACTGTTTTGTTTTTATTTTTTTTACTTTGAAATTGCAGCTTTTTTAAAATTTCTGCTGTCATTTTAAATTTTCAGCCATTACATTTTATTTTGTTTCTTTTAATTTTTTTCATGTAATATTATGACTTTATTTCTATATTTTCATCTTATTCCAATAATATTATAACTTTTTCTCCAACCTAATTTTCCCATTATTACTTTTTGTTTTTTCCTCATATTTCAACTTTATTCTTGTAAAATTACTGCTGAGAAAAAAAACAACATATTCTCATTGCTATATTTTTAGATTGTGCCGTGGACCCAAACAATAGAGCTGTGGTCCGCAAATAGTGCCCGGGCCCCAGTTTGGAACGCACACATGAATTGACTGAGAAAATAATGGCTAGTTGTAGCCCTAGATGCTTTGTTTGGGGCTTGGGCACTGTTTGGCTGTAAACCAAGACCTTTTTAGGACTATTTTTGGTTGAAAACCGAATGTTACGAAAACCGTTCCATTATAAATCGTTCGAAATGAGTAAACCTCACATCACTGACATCATGAATTGCTTGAAGACATTATTAACCAACAATCCAGCCATTCTTTACAATTAGTCAGTCCGTTTGTTATGAAGAATGCTCCTCATCACCCTTTCATTCCTAGCTCCAGTTGACCTTTGATTTTCCTTCTTTGTAATCTGCACCATCATTCAGACCCACCCTCGCTTCTCTCCCGCTCCTCCTCGCCTCCATCTCTCCAGTTCTTGTCTGTGGTGATCCCAGGTTCAGTCTCAGCCAGGAGGCTTAGTGCTTTAAAGCTTTCCCAATGCAGGTTGGTTGCATGGAGAAATCCTCCGCTAAGAGGGAATTACCTACCACATAGACTCCGGCTGTATATATTACCTAGAATCACACACATACGTATTCACATGCAAGGTTAATAATTCTCCATTTCAATGGTGCTTCTTAGACTGTATAAATATACTGTATCATGCGCTTTCTCTTTGTCGTCTCGAGTAATGTGCTTATCTGCCTTTTCTCTCCTTTTGATTACTGACATTTGTTGTTCCTTCTCGGGCTGGTCAGACACCCTCTCAACACACACACACACACACACACACACACACAGCTTCCTATCGAGCCAGTGTCATGAATTTTTTATGAGTGTTTGCATCTGCAAGAGTGTGTGTATGTGTCTGCACGATGCCCTCAGCTGCATCAATAGCCATTAGTGCAGCAGCCAGATAATTGTGGCACAGTGGCTGCAGTGCAGGGGGAAAGAAAACACATTATCTGATAATACTGCAGAGTGCAATACAGTGAAGAGCGTGGAGCCAGGACAACAGGGTTTGTTTGGGAGCGCTTCTCTGTGTTAAAACAGCTGCGGCCCGTAAGTACACTTACGGGGGTTACTCGCTTGGGTCCACGTCACACCTAAAGCTGTCACATTTGGCCAGTGTGAGCGCTCCAATCCGTGTTTAAGTTCGCCGCACTTCTTGGGTCGGGGCTTTCTCTGAATACCGTCCCGTTTTTTTTGCTGCGGTGCGCAGATGTTTCAAATCCAGTCAAACATTCCGTACACTGTTGGGTGAGACACACAAGCACCAGACTTGACACCGGTAGAACAGGCTTTTATTGCAGCTTTGAATGCGACTGTAACCCACGCCAAGCTAAAATTCAACTCAGAACCCCTGATGTCGCTTCCTGTCTGCCCTCCATTCAACCACTTCATGGCGGTAAACAAGGGGCGACTATCTTGTCGAGGAAAAGTCTCACTGAGGGGTGTGATTTCCATGAAGGCTCTTTCGTTTGCTTGGGCCACCCTGGGAGATTCAGTCACACTTGTTTTGGTTGGGCTGTCTTTTGCTTGCACGTTCTCCGTCAGCAGCCTGTCTGCTTGTACATCACTTCCTGAGTGCTTCCATAAATAGCGGAACCATCATAACCAAGGAAACACACCAACTGCCCTTCTCAAAACGCCACTTGCTTACTGCCTGCCTTTCCTTGTTGGGTTTTACTGATGAGCTATGATACCGTTACTGGCCAGCCCTTATTTACACGATTCTACTTATTTTAGTAACATGGCGACAGTGACCCTTGCCCTGCCCCTTGTTTATCACGGTTAATTGCTTCCAGACCTAAATGCGATAAGTGAACTTCACAAAGTAGGATTCAATATTAACAAACGGCATGTTTTCGTACTTTTTATGACTTTTTAAATAGTTTTCAACACAATTAGAGCACCCTAGACATGATATAACACCCCACCCCTATAGTCACCTTTACTTTCAATATTTTTTCCATCTGAGCAAAAGTTTTGGAACGTGAGTTTTGTTGCCCAGGTGTGTCCTATTCAATCAATGAATGGCACTGAATGTCAACACTCAGTTTGGGACTAGTACGGGTTTTGCCAGTGTAGACTGCATTTAGACATGAAATGACATGAAAACCACAGAGCTGTCTGGGGGTGAAAACAGAAACATTATGCACACATTGGTCATAACCTGTACTACCATTTGGGATGTCCTGAAGAAGAAAGAAGCCGCTGGTGTACGAAGTAAAAGACATGGAACAGATGGAGGAAAGTGTAAAGAAAGAGTCTTAAACAGATGTCGGTGACATCAGCAACAATATCACTATCTACTGTTCATAGAAGACTATGGGAAAAAGTAGAAGAAGAAGAAGTAAAGCACTTATTCCTAAGAAGAATAGGAAAGCCAGGCTGGAATTTGCCAAACAGTACAGTGATGAACGTCAAAGTTCTATGGACTGATGAATTTTCTAGGTGACAGAACAAAATAAAGGATTTCATGTCACCATTCCAATACTTTAGGAGCGAAAATGAAAATAGCATTTTATTTTATTGACATATGTATTTGTGTTGTTTGGAATGAAAAATGTAGTTTGGGATACAACTGTGATGCAAGCCGTAAGTAGTAGTGTCGGGGAGTCCGCCACTCCTCCGCATTGAGAGGCTCTGGCTCATGCATCTGGTTAGGATGCCTTCAGGGCACGTCCAACCGCTAGAAGGCCTCGGGGAAGACCCAGGACATGTTGGAGAGACTATGTCTCCCAACTGGCCTGGGAATGCCTGGGCATCTGCCGGGACGAGCTGGACGAAGTGGCCGAGGAGAGGGGGGGTCTAGGCTGACCTGACCTTGGATAAGCGGTAGAGGATGGATGTGTGGATGGATGGGATTCAACTGTGTTATGACAATTTACTTGACCGACTATAATCAATAACAAAGACGTATACGGAAGCAAGACATTTGAGTTCTACGATATTTGCTTTGTCTTCCTTGGAGATCTTGTGAACTTTGACTATCTGACTATTTACACTACGTATTTTTGTCAGAATTCCTTGAAAAGTCTTATGCCTGACACAGTTAATTCGTCATGTGTTTACTATTGCATGTTAATATAAATAAGAACACGTTTTTGCTTCCATTTTTCACAGTCACGGTTGCTTTTGTATTGGAAGTATTGGAGTTTCACTCAAAGATAGCAAAAGTAGGGTTGATGATGCACTGATAAAGCTCAAACTGTAGGAAACTCTTCTTGAAGTCCAGTTGGGGAATCATTTTTGATTAGACACGCATAAAATAGGAATGGAGTTAACAAAAATGTCTGTGCAAAACAATACTGGGGTGGAGGGATAAGAAATACGAAGAAGAAAAACTACTAGAGTTGTTTTTTCCAATATACAACTAACAGGTCTGTGTTACAGGGCAGATTTTACTGGCAGTCCCCCAACGTAGCGTCCCTAACATGTACACATGTACACCACAGGAAGTGCTACACAGAACAGGAAGTAACAATAAACACAACAACGTTGAGCCCCCAAGGCCTACATTTGTCAGTCTCTTTTGTGGCTACTATATTGGGTGATATAGGGGTGTTAGTTCATATCTGGGGGGCTCTGATATTGTCAAAAAGTATTAGAAGGTTGTAAACAGGTTTTCAAAGTTACAAATTCTGGATCACAGTCAGGACTGGGACCAATTAACCATGGTAAATGAGGGATTATTGTAGTGCACAAAATCCGGAATTGTGTTAAGTTAAAAAAGCTGAACGATTCCACCAGACGTTCCTTGGAGGGGTTGCACCTTGGAGGGTAGCGGTTTAACTTCCGGTTCCGGGTTATGTGTTTGTTGTAGCGTTTGATTGGTTGCTAAGGTTGTGTTGTTGCCTTGCAAAGTGGAGAATGAAACATTTGATTCCACCCATCCATGCTGATGAGGCAGCTAACGTTGCTGCGATCTGTGAAGATGCCAATGAGGTTGCTGGACTTTTGGGAACACAGCCCAACCAGACTTGGGTTCCACTGTATGTCAACTGTTTTTGTGGCTATCCTCAGAGAGTTCTTTGCCAGGAGGTGAACTTACAGTGACCAGCGTGAGAGCAGTCACACCAAATTTAACACACTTGCTCCCCATTCGCACCTGAGACCTTGTAACACCAACAGGTCACATGACTGCAACTATCCAGGCTGTACACTGACTGCTTCACAAGTGTGCTGTCCCGTGGAAAGATATGATCAAATATTTGCTGAAATGTGAGGGAAGTACTGCCTAAGTTGCTCCCTCACACCTCTTATATGTATTTTTAGCGCTGTGTTTTGCAGATTAGGGGCCTATTTATAGATCCCCTTATGTCATCCAATAGGAGGACCCTGTGAAGGAGAATGGCGGCGTCACAAGGATTCACATCCCGCCCACTTGGCACCGGGCCCAACCTTCCTTTCCCTCACTCTCACATTAGTTCCTTCCACTCCAGCCCTCCCGCTCACCCCCCCCCCACCCCCACCCCCCAACCCCACGATTGGGCGGCTGCTGGCATGGCGCCCACAGCTTCAGTGGAACTGGAAACTTTACCCACAGGACAAACGTTTGCACCCCCCCACCCCCAGGCAGAATGTGTTTTAAAAAGAGACTTGGTGAAACATGATAACAATAAACAATAATTAATGGCCAAAAATGCACACTGGCATACATTCTTGCTCTTTTTTGGGGGGAGAAAAAAGCGGACATTATGTAATTCTCCAGCTCTTCCTCGTGAGTAGAGTGCATTTTATCACACACGAACAAGTGCACACACTCTTGACATACTCAACCAGACAGGCAGCCTGTGCGGGTTGTCTGCATCACAGTCGCTATGACAACAGCGGGGGAACAATCCACAAAAACAGCCCCTCAAGAGGCGGGAGCCAGAGGGAGTGAGAGACAAAGAGTGTGAAAAGAAGAGTGTGTGTACATGCAGCTGTGCCAACATAGGCACGATGCCATGTCTTGGCTGCGTTGGCAACTTTGCTTCTTTTACCTGAGAAACAACTCACAAGTACAAGAAGACAGTTCAATTTCTGTCTCTGTAAGACTCTTTACAAACACACAACAACCAAAAGGCTACCTGCTGCTGGCGCTCCTCGCTTTACGACGTCCCGTCCTCACCAGGGAAGTGAAAATGAACAATAGGATGAATTCAGTTTGTACCTAAGCAACATCGCTCAGTCGTTGACTTTTTTGACCTCATTATGTCTGCCAAAGAAAAGGAAAGCTGCCACCACGGAAGTGACAATGAACATATTAGTGTATTTGTACAACTTCACCTCCAAGTACTTGTTGCAGTTGGCTGAGTCAGCACTTTTTCAGGTGAAGCACAACCAAAGTTTCCAGACTTTTGTTTAGTGCCGTCAACCGATAGTTACTTAGTTTTGTACTGTTGCCGGTATAAAATATAATATCAAAACATAAGAATGGAAGTAGGGCGGCACGGCGGTCTGGTGGTTAGTGCGCAGACCTCACAGCTAGGAGACCAGGGTTCGGTTCCCGCCCTCGATCATCACCTCGATCTGTGTGGAGTTTGCATGTTCTCCCCGTGCATGCGTGGGTTTTCTCCGGGTACTCCGGTTTCCTCCCACATTCCAAAAACATGCTAGGTTAATTGGCTACTCCAAATTGTCCATAGGTATGAATGCGAGTGTGAATGGTTGTTTGTCTATATGTGCCCTGGGATTGGCTGGCGACCGGTCCGGGGTGTGCCCCGCCTCTCGCCCGGGGACAACTGGGATGGGCTCCGGCGCCCCCCGCGACCCTCGTGAGGAAAAAGCGGTAGAAAATGAATGAATGAATGAAGAATGGAAGTAAACATGTGCACAAACGAAGGAAAACCAGGTATCCAGGAAGTAAAAGCAGGATGCCCAAGCAATGGCTACTTTCAATGTCTATTCCGGTTGTGTAGACAACCGCTCATGTTGATGTCAGTCAGCCGGTCCAAGGGCCACCGGGTTTCACATGCCGCTTACTCAGACGTACACGAAGCATAGCACATAGCATTTTCTTGTGTCCACAAGAAACACCCAGTGTCAGTCATGACTCCTCGCCATGTGGCAAGACTTGCAATAAGTCTTGGAAGTCTGTGTGTTCATATGAAGTTATGTTTTCTGGTGCTTGGAGCTTTGTGCATTGGAGGACAGGAAGCAAAACGGGACGTCCCTGAATAGTTTCTGTAAATGTGGAAGTATAACATGTTTTCCTGTACCGAAACCTCGATTTTCAGATGTGTGTGGTATCTTTTGAGCTTGATTTTGGTGCTGTTACTATTGTCATCCCTCGCCACATTGCGCTTTTAATGTTTTTTTCTCAAATATTTTCATCAATCAAAGTCTTGATGTTTTTTTTTTTTTACATAGATCTGTCCATATCTTTTTCTACATTTACTTAATACCAAGGTACTTATATAATTGCACTTCTGGTTGGATGCTAACTGCATTTTGTTGCCCTGTACCAGTGACATGAGCAATAACAATAAAGTTGAATCTAATCTAATCTAATCTTACCGTTTGTGACATTTGCAAGTATGCGTTTACTTTCAGTTTGTCCTCAGGGTATTGCCATAGTCAAGACATCGCTGGCGTCCATTGGCATGAAAATGTGCCAGTCCTGGCTTCTGTTGAGCTGTAGAAAATGTTAGCCTGGGATGACATTATGCTTGTTATTCATAATCTGTTTAAGTGGAATGTACATTTAAATGTCTTCTCATATTTGGAGGTGATGGAAATGGTCTGTAAATCCCTAATGCTAATGCTAATGTTAATTGCTAGCACGTACATTGGATTTCCAATGTAAATTAGCATTGAGCTAGCGCATGTGTCACAGAGAAGTTATTTGTATCATATGTAAGTCATAATTGACATGCTTTATGTCGCTATGTTCAATGTTAGAGTTGTAACAATTTGAAAAAAATAACTAAATTGATGAATCCATAACTAGTTCGAAATCTATTTTAACATTTTATTCAATTCATCTTTTTTTTGTTTAAAAATGTAAATAACTGTGATTATAGCTTCTCAAATGGGAAGATTTCATGAATTTTGTTAGCTAACCATGAAAGCAGACCCGTTATCTTTGTGTTTTTGGCACAACAAGATATTCACACACATCGGCTTTGACTTTGGAAAACAGTGATTGACATTTTTGCCTCTTTTCCGATATAAACCACTGACTTTTTGGGTTTGGTTCATGTTGATTTGGCCCGCCAATGGTCAAACAGACTTGACTTGAATACTTGAATAGACTAATAATGATGAATAATCGTTAGTTACGGTCCTATCCAGCCATGATCCGTCTGCTGAGATAGCAACTAGAGACCAAACATCAAATGAGAAGCATTGTTCTGACGAGGAGTGTGAATCTCAGCACTGAGGACGATTCCATACACATCTCCATGCACTGCCAGCGATACCATACTTTAACCATACATGGAATTTTCTGCCGATATGATGTGATACGATTCACGATACGATGCGATAACCATTTAGTTCAAATCAATGCAATCCGATATGATATGGTGCAATTTTGTGATATGATGCAATTCAACATGATGCAAATAAGCAAAGGGAAAAAATGGAATTCAGTATGGTCCTACACATTTGTAGGATTTGGCTTTATTCCTTTTGCGACTTTTCCTCACACTTTCACATCAGCTATGCAATTACAATGGAAGTGGTTCAGTGGTGGAGTAAGACAATTAAACAATTACTGCTGTAAAAAATACAGTACACGGCTGCAACAACAAAGTTAAAGTGACACTTTCAACAGTGGAATCAATGTTTGTTTATATTCCTGTCTGCAAAACATACTGCTAATATGAATGCACTAGCAGCTTGGCTAATACAGTAGTGGGGAGCAGAAAGTGGAAAACAACTTCTACCCTTTTAAAATAGTTTCCAAATTCAGGAAGAAGCCAACTGCTCTGCTGTTCTAATGTCACCTGCTGTGCTGAACACTCGTTCAGGGACGGACAAATAGCTCCTGGACAATTTGGAAAGCAGCGGAAGATCCACTTGTTCAGAACTGATTTGCTAGGTTTTGCCCTGGTGTCCGACGAGGAACTAGACGGTGTGCTTGCATCAGATACCCACAAACGCATCGAGATGAATCTAGATTCCACCCGTCAATTGCATCCATATCCAGTGAATGAGCCGCACACATGCGAATCGATGCATGGATTTATATCAGTTATTTTCCACACCCTCAGTTCTTACCCAACCTCATTGGTTATTTACCTTTTTAGATTTGAGTCCATATAGTAATGGTAATGGTGTAAGCGGTGTAAAATCACCATAATCCCCAGACCAACTACCCGGATGAAAATCATCCAGGGAGGTCATGATGGGTTGTTTTTTTTCCCAGTTAATCCAACAAATTAAATACTTTAGGAGACGATGATGATATCTGAACGTATAAGCCCAGGAATCCAATATTGCTATCAAGCATTCTTGTTAACTGTCAGCCATATGCACACAATATTGAAAGCCAATGAGAAGAAAAAGACGATCGAAGAAATGACCAATATTGTGAATCAGGAGAGGCGTTTTTGGGTGTATTTGAAGGTGTATTTCAAAGCATGTGGCTGTTATGTCTTGAAACTGGCAAGCCTGGCGACCAGCCCGGAGACCAGGGGTACTCCAATACCTACTCTCTAATTATGTTCCATGGCTGAATGAGTTGGGAGGGTGGGAGCTTGTGTGTGCGTACCCTGCTGGTGGCCACAGGTTGAGGCCTGTAATTAGTACAATTTCAGATGACATAAATGTCATAAAGAGCACGCATCTATGGAGGAAAAGTCACGGAAAAGTTGCTGTGGAGACAAAAAGGGTTGTAGATTAGTATGTTGGACTTTCAAAGGATTGGGTGGAAAGTCGCTAAGGGCCAAGTGTAGTGCCAGTTGTGCAATTTACTCATTTTCTACCATGTTCAGTGTTACGGGGAAGCTGGGAACTATGAGAGTGTGTTGTCTTGCTTCCTAATATGAAATCTTTTCATTCGCTTTTGAGCTCTGGCATCGTGGACGACCTGATCGTTCCTCCTGGGTTACCGACAAGTTCTGTTCCTATGATTCCTTGTAACCCTAAATCAGTCACACGAAGGACATGAAATGCAATATCAAACAGCTAAATACAAGAATTCAATTCCTTACCTTTTATCCCTGTAGCTTATTGGGAGGAGGAAGTAGACGAAGCAGAAGTGTTAAATCTGGTCTTCCAGCCAAAGCACCAGTACCCTTTGTGTCTCACTGTAAGACCACTACAATGCTTAGTCTACTACACTACGCTGGCCCTAATATAGGGCTGCAACCATTATTATTTTTAGGCCATGTATGTACTGTATTTTATGCAAAATATATGTGCATATTATCCCTGTTTGGGAATTTGGGATGACCTTGAGGTTGAAATAAAATAGTGGCAAATGAAACCTTGCACTCACCAAAACATAAGCCGGTGATAAAAATCGTTCATACATAATAAACTTAAGGTTGGATTCACGTGGCACACAGTCAGAGCTGTTTGGCCCCATACCTATAGCCAAGTTTTTGCTTTGAAGCTGCTGTGTATTGGAAGCAAAACAGAAGGCGTTGAGGGCGCTTCCCACTCCAATTAATGGCAGTGGACACGAAAGTTCCTGTACTTGGTCGATATTATCTGTACTGCAGAAGTTGTATGCGTATGTCACATACAATTACACTTCCACTCTGCGAAACCGTGATATCCCTGTCAGGTTTTTGTGTCCTCTTCAATCAAGAAAAGACCAAATCTTACCCAAGATTCATTGCTTCATTGATTCTCTGTTAACAAATTGAATATCATTGCATATATGACATAACACGCCTTTACACTCCTATACAAGCTAACCAGCTAGCCTCAAATACATGAAAAAAAAAATACCACTTCCACATTGAATGGGGGGACAATATTTTTTCTGTGTATCGTGGCGGAAATGCCATGGCCGGCTTCATGCATTGTTAAGGTAATTTAAGGTAATGTGTCTGCCATCTATTACTGCCGCCTAGTGACCAGTACTACATCCATCCATTTTCTATGCTGCTGATCCTCTCGAGGGTCACGAGGGTATGCTGGAGCCTATCCCAGCTGTCTTTGGGCGAGAGGCGGTGTACACCCTGGACTGGTCAGTATACAACGTATCACTTCATATTCACTTCGTATTTCAACATGTATTGGCTAATAACAGACCATCGTCTACTACAAAACACTGATCATTCATTTATTCAACCGTGATATAGCAAGAACGTGTCAGATGACATCCATCAGATTCATCCTCAGCGCTTATGCTTATGTCCACGTGTATTTACCATCCGGCAATTTAACTCCGTTGTGCCCAAGACCCACGAGGCACAGCGAGAGTGCCGCCGTTGCCTTGGAAACACAATGACGAGCCGGAAGGAGAGAGGCAGATATTTCTTTTCATCTTTTTGGTTGGCCGTTCAGGTTATCGGCGAATCTGGGCCGAGAGAGACGCTCCGTATCAAAATCTGCTACCAGTGAATCCATGTCTTTTTGTACGGCGGCTGTTTCCTTTGAGAGGGCCTTGTCACAGATTTCACGTACGCTGACGTCTGTCTTTAGGACTGTAGGTATGTGTGTGAGCTTGGGTTGTGGTCTTTTGCTGTCTGGCTTGATGCGGTGTTGGATTAGAGGGGTTACATAATGTGCTCTGAGCTTCAAGCAGCATACGCTAAGAGGATTACCACAAGTCTACTAAAGACACTGGTCTACAGCCACACATGCAGACGCACACAGAGACAGTGCTACTTTGCTGCAAAATACAGTATTACACACACACACAAACACACACAAGCTGAGTCATTTGTCTGAACGCACTCGGACACATGCAGATGCAAATAGACCCACAGACTATATCTGATTGGCGTTATGTAACAGTGGACTTCTCATCTTTTCTTCAGAGGGCATCAAACCGCAATGTGTGGATTTTCAAAAATCCTTGGTCCCTTTGATAATTATCACATGAGTTTACTGTAAATGAGGCCACTTCACTCTGACCGTTGGTACATGAATGGTATTTTGACTTTACTGCTGGGATTGCAATCTGGCCATCAAACATAGTACCTTGTTGCCCCTGTTTACAAAGTACATTTACAAAGTACAACTAAAAGTTTCCGTTTGTTCCAATTCAGTGTTTGGTAAATTGATTACCTGGTCATACTTTTTGGGTGCAACTGTTGTGTTGTCAGCGTATCTTTTGGTTAAATTTACATTTCCGGTTAGCGTGCAACATGTTGTGTTATTAATACACTGCGTGAGTCCAATTGGGTTCTTAATGAATTTTTTGGAATCACAAAACGTCTTTGTTAGCTTTCTAATGTGAAACCAGGAAGGGGAAGTCAGCTCCGTCCCTAACCCAAGATGTCATCAGCGATTGACTGTAATTCTTTGCTAACTAACACAGTTACGCCACAAGTCTCAATAATATTTGACAATTATATTTTTACACGATGAATAAATGTCAAGGCGGCACGGTGGTCTAGGGGTTAGCGCGCAGACCTCACAGCTAGGAGACCAGGGTTCAATTCCACCCTCGGGCATCTCAGTTTGCATGTTCTCCCCGTGCATGCGTGGGTTCTCTCCGGGTACTCCGGTTTCCTCCCACATTCCAAAAACATGCTAGGTTAATTGGCCACTCCACATTGTCCATAGGTATGAATGTGAGTGTGAATGGTTGTTTGTCTATATGTGCCCTGTGATTGGCTGGCGACCAGTCTAGGGTGTACCCCGCCTTACACCCGAAGACAGCTGGGATAGGCTCCAGCACCCCCCGCGACCCTCGTAAGGAAAAGCGGTAGAAAATGAATGAATGAATGAATGAATGTCAAGTTGTCATGGCGCACGGCAGACATGGCTCGTGTACCTGGCTGAGAAGAGCATCATCGTGTGTGTGCTGGGTAGATGGGTAGCTCGTGTGGGGGAGGGACAGAGAATCACTAAATCTTGGAAGAAAGGCCAGGAAGAAGCATTGAGCGAGTCCTTGGAGCAACTCAGGCATTTTATGGATGTGTTAAATAGGACCTCAAGGTAGGAAGTAATGGAGGCCAAGCCCTCCCCCAGCCTTGTGTTTACACACACTTGCATATTGTCACTATCTGCCTCTTCTCTGCTCAGACTCGGTCACTTTCATACCATTAATGAGTGAGTGAGTAATTGAGACACCAAAACAAAAAGACGTGTGGCTGACTCCAAGTACTCCGATGGAGTACTCCAAGTACCGGGTATCTCCACCATGTGGAACTTGACCGTGCATTGTTTTATTTTTCATTTGCAATTGACTGTGTACTTACAGCAGAGATGGAGGCCATGGAACATGATTCATAGAACGTAGGTCAAGGAACAATGGTGTACAAGAGGAAGGGAGCGTGATTGATAATAGTAAATAAAGAACGGAGAAAATGAAATGAATATTGTGTATTTTTACTGATAATCCAGGCAGACACTGCAAATAATACACAGGCTGTGTTCCACATCTACTAGCGAAGGGCGAGTAATTACGAAGCCCATAAAAATGTCCGTTTTTGACATACAGCTGAATCAGAGTCCCGTCTTTCGTGGGGCCGCCTTCACACCACTCTGAAGCGGCGAGCACAGGGGTGACCTAACTGCGGCCAGGGGGCCGTTTTTGTTTATTATCGGTCCCCGGCACGTTGTGGAAATGAAATGAAACACTAAAACAATTGCAAAATGGGATCATGGTGGAAAAAAGGCACAAAGAAAAGATCAAATGCTGAAATGAAAGGAACGTCACACAATTGACAAAATATCTTCATTTACGTGACCGTTAAAGTTTGATTGACAGCACACATCATTTGTTCAAGTGTACCAAAGGCTCATGCATGCAAAACGTGTTGACGGCAGACAGAAAGCCAAAACCAGGGAGGGAACCGGACGGGTTTCGATGCATCCATACCCAGCTGTGAGATGCCAGGTCAACAACTGCTGATTCTGACGTGAAGCCTCTTCTTAGCAACCGTATAGAACCAACAGGGACGCGGTCAGTAGTTTTTCATGTGCTAAGAAAGCCCAAGTGGGCTCTTCCTTGGTGCTACGATGAGAAGCTCTGTAATCCAAGTTTTGGCACGTCAAACCGGTAGGAGACCCAGGACACGTTGGAGAGACTATGTCCCTCAGCTGGCCGGGGAATGCCTCAGGATCCGCCGAGGGGAGCAGGACGTTCAGGGTACGTCTGACCGGTAGCAGGCCTCGGGTAAGACTCGTCGTCCGTTGGTGAGACCGTCTCTCTTACTTGACCTGGGAACGCAGCGTAACCGGATCAGCTGGAGGGAGGAATGCTGCTGCCCCAGCGACCCGACCCCAGATCATCGAAATATGGATGGACGGACCTGAATCAGATTATGTCAGACTTTTTAAACGATTCCATTGAAAACCAACTCGCATGTACCATGGATTCCCGCATGTTTGCGATTCGGCATTTACTGAGTTTTGGTCATCGACTTAATCAGCAGATCATGGTGATCCAAGACGCCACCGCTTCCACTGCACATGTGTAAAGCATACGAGCGTGTTCCCTTACCCGGGGAACGTGCTGTTTTACATCAAACCCTGGATTTGCACGCTTGTATCCTGAGTGACATGTATTTGTTCTTCTTCACTCTTCATAAAATGGTTTTCTTTTCAAATCAAATGGATGACTGAAGACCCCGCCCCTCAGGAAGTTGGGCCAACTTTATCTTTACAGGTGACGGGATTCAGAAATCTTTCCTTCTTGTGAGTTTCCTCATTGTGCTCCACGCAGCGCATCATTTTGAGAACATCACCTTCTCAATGACTTTATTTGAAAGAAAGCGGAACCTTCGCCTGCGTTTTGAATATCGTTTGTATGGCAAGGCAGCCTGACTGACACATTAGTACAATTGGTGCGAGTGGAGTTGAACTTCCTGTTCCCCTTCAGTTTAAATGACCTGGACGTGCCTCCCTCCGCTTCTCTCATCTTCTTCCATTTCTCAGTCTCTCATGCTCTCTCACTCTCATTATCACTCGCTCTCACTCTGCACGCAGCCAGCCACAGGAATGTATCTCGAGGAACGCCTGGCGAGACCAACTGGATCAAACGAGTTCAGAGCAGCGCTGGAGCCCGGCTGTCTCTCGCTCTCTCCTTACTTTTCATCCCTTTGCCCTCTCTCTCTCGCTCGCTCTCTCGCTCTCTCTCTCGCTCTCGCTCTATCTATCTCTATCTCACTCCTCTGCGCACCCCCTCCCCATTCCACTCCCTCTATCTTGCTCTCTGCTGTCTCCCCCCTTTTGCTCTCCTTGCTTCCTACAAAACACTTCCCTTTTGCTGCCATTTTCCCTCTCGTTGTTTTCCCTCACGTCGCCTCCCTTTCTCTTGTCTTTCTCATGCACGGCGGAGACAAAGACATCTTTTGAATGCCTCCCAATGTAGGAGGTGGACCTCAAGGGAGGGGATGCCCTGTGTATGTGTTGTGTACATCTGCTTATGCATCTGCACATAATGCCCAATAAGACAAAGGAATGCAATCTGAGACAAAGACACAAACATTAGATAGTGAGCTGTCTTCTAATTGGCTGATAATGTCTTTGTTGCCATAGTGGGACCTTTCCCTTTGACCCCCCCCCCCAACACACACTTTATTTTGCAGCCGTGGTTTGTTACTTTTTTTTTTTTTTTAAAGGTTTTCAAGCATGGGGCTGGGTTTTGTGTGTCTACACATTCATGTGGGATTTACGGGGTGGGTGCAGAATCAGGTCTCCCCCAGGGGCACAGGGATGCACTCCCATCTTTGTTTGGGGACAATAGAGAGCTGTGAGTGAGTATACGTACGCATTCATGGACGTCTACGGACATCAAGTATGTATGCAATGACGGACATCTATGACTATTATTATAATACGTGTGCCTTTAATCTTGTTTCACTTCCGTGCTCCAGCACAAATGAAACATGTGTGGCCACACATATGATTAGTGCCACGTTTGTTGTACGTATACGATACTGCTCGGTGACTCTGAACGGCTTCCAAGGTCAAATCTCTTCCTGTCTCGACTTGCCCTGCTTTGCAATGTCACGCACAGATCAGACGGCAGCAAGATTGAACTTGAACAGCATCGGTTTGGCAAACCAACATAGGAGATGACAGTCCAGAATATTCGAGTCATCATTTTGTATTCATTCAAGCCCAAAGAGTTTGACAACCAAACGACCAACCAACAAGCAAAACCTTCAAAAGTCAAACCAGGAAGAGGCGGGATGTAACACGAGCAGTATGTTTGAACGTTGGCGCCCTCTAGGCATCTGGAGGAAGTAGCTGCCTACTGAAGCGGGATTGACTCACATGGGTTCCACCGTAAACTATCAACGATTGCTGTTTTGTGCGTGACTATGGCTTAGTATTAGTCAAAAATATTGAAAAGCAAGATCACATGACATTACTTTCACAGAGTCAGCCATGCCATGGTAGAGTGTGGAAAAACCAAAATGGAATGGTACGGTTTCTTAAATTTAGAATGAATAAATTGGGGGCTAACTAGTTAGCTTACTAACTTGCGATGCCTGTATTGATCCTGTAGCCTGCATATTAGCAGACTTGTGCAAAGAAAGAGTAATCGGAGTGCCAAGGTGATTATAGGGGTGTTATTTCATGTCTACTGGGCTCTGATAATGATACAAAATTTATATTTATATATAATTATTATATATATTATATTTAACATGACTTTGTGGAATTCAGTTATGGCAGTTCTGTCTGGAACCAATGAACCGCCATAAAGGAAGGACTGTATTGGCATTTTATGTAATGTTGCAGAAACATTTATTATACGCCATGCCTTTCTACCCAGCCTCTTTCCAGTGAGGATTGCACTGATTAGCCATCTTTGCACCCACGAGACGATGCGATACATCATCCATCATCACAACCACGGCCAGACAGCCAAACAACAATGGCCGACCACTGTTCATTAGATTTCATTTGCCTTTGCCTCTCATTTCATCATTTTCCGAGCTGTGGGTGGCTTACAGGATGAAAAGCTGGCAACTACTGACTTTCCAGATGATATCCCAAAGACAGACACACACGGATAGACGCCAGTGGGTGTCAGTCAATCACAGATGATGGAGACATATGGATGAGCAGCCAGGGCGGCAGCGTGGATCAGAAATGGATGAACGGGTGTGATAGCAGGTTCACATGGACATCTTGAGATGATGGAGGCGGGGCCCAATGATGAGCGGGTAGAGGAACCGGTGGGTGTGAGCGAATGCAGCGCTGATGAGGAATTGTTGAGATGGAGGACATGTTGTGCTGGAGGAAAGGGGAGGAAGGAAGATGATGGCTGTAGGAGAGGGATACATGAGGTGGGGGGAGTGAGAGAGGAGAACAATAAATGGCATTCATGACATCATGACACGTCTCCAGGGGTATCGACTTGACAGCTTCCTCATAATAGCAGCTCAAATAATTAATAACTTCCTCTGCCGCTTTCTCGCTTGCCCTCACTTTCTCTTGCTTGCTAACATGGAGACACAATGGACATGTGCTCAGTAACACGTATATATGGCACGTCAATGTTCAGATGTCCAGTCCTGCTGATGTTGACCAAGTCATCGAGTCCTGGTCCACCGTGTTGTTCTTAATATTAACGATTCCTGCCCAAGTCGACCACTTGTCGACACTAGGGATCATTTATATGACGAATGGGCTTGTTTATGTTGAAATGTTATAGTACAATAATCCCTCCATTACTGGGGTTAAATCATTCCACACTCAATAGTGATAAGTGAATTTCCACCATGTATTCATACATCAAACGTTTTCATAGTTAAAGCAGAGAAAACCTGTGTACGACCGTCAAAATAAAGATTTTAGAGCCCTCTGGAAATGAAATAGTACCCCTATAGTCACCTTTACCCTTGTATTACCCAATATAGTAGACATAGGAGAAACTAAGCCATAGTTGGAGCATAGAAAACCTGTGTACGACCTTCAAAATGAAGATTTTAGAGCCCTCTGGAAATGAAATAGTACCCCTATAGTCACCTTTACACTTGTATTACCCAATATAGTAGACATAGGAGAAACTAAGCCATAGTTGGAGCATAGAAAACCTGTGTACAACCTTCAAAATACAGATTTTAGAGCCCTCTAGATATGAAATAGTACCCCTATAGTCACCTTTACATGTGTGCTACCAACTATAGTAGACAAAATAAGACAAGATTAACCATAGTTAGAGCATGGAAAACCTGTGTACGACCTTCAAAATACGGATATTAGAGCCCTCGAGATATGAAATAGTACCCCTATAGTTACCTTTACACTTGTATTACCCAATATAGTAGACATAGGAGAAACTAAGCCATAGTTGGAGCATAAAAAACCTGTGTACGACCTTCAAAATACAGCTTTTAGAGCCCTCTACATATGCAATAGTACCCCTATAGTCACCTTTACACTTGTATTACCCAGGATAAGAGAAACTAAGCCATAGTTGGAGCATAGAGAACCTGTGTACAACCTTCAAAATAAAGGTATTAGAGCCTCTTAGATATGAAATGGTACCCCTATAGTCATGTTTACACTTGTATTACCCAATATAATAGCCATAATAAGAGAAAATAAGCCATTAGCCATAAGAATCACACATTAGCATTGTTGTTCTTTTATCACGTCCTATTCTGAACAGTACTTGGTTATTGTTATTTGTTGGTTATTTGTTATTTATTACTATTGTTATTGTGTCATCAATGTAATACCCTCGGGGGTTCAGAGTTGGTGTGTCACTTGGCATGGGTTATGGTAGCCCGTGTTAGAGATTATGGTCATCCATTCATTCATTCATTTTCTACTGCTTCTCCTCACGAGGGTCGCGGGCGTGCTGGAGCCCATCCCAGCTGTCTTGGGGCGAGAGGCAGGGTACACCCTGGACTGGTGGCCAGCCAATCACAGGGCACATATAGACAAACAACCATTCACACTCACATTCATACCTATGGACAATCTGGAGTGGCCAATTAACCTAGCATGTTTTTGGAATGTGGGAGGAAACCGGAGTACCCGGAGAAAACCCACGCATGCACGGGGAGAACATGCAAACTCCACACAGGTGGAATCGAACTCTGGTCTCCTAGGTGTGGCCTGCGCGCTAACCACTCGCTAACCACTCTCAATAAAGTCTGATGCTTGTGTGTCTCCCCAAATATTTTTATGCTTCATTAAATTTGCTGAAGTATGCAGATTTTTGTTTAATAGGCTATATTCAACCACTTTCAGAGTGTACGTATATATATACGTACGTATATTTTTGAAAACCATGATAGAGAGAAACCGTGAAATTGAAAGGGCAAAATGCACCAATTGTTGTTGTTGAATGTTTTTAGATTGTTTCTAGAGGTGTTCCTAAGGTGCTCAGGAGGACTTCTGGTGTAGCTACCGAACCTAACTTTTATAGGAGTTGATAAACGGTATAAGAGTTGACGATAAACAGCAATTTATCTTTTTAAAATGTCCGCTATAGCCATATTGGTTGGAACCTGAATCCAATCCGGAAGTAGAGACTGGACCGTCCGAAGTTTCTCAGGAAAAAGGGTTCCTTCTAGACGTCTCGACGATTTCTACAGCATCGGTATTGTGTAATGTGGTCATTACACGTTTTTTGCGGGACGAACGGTGTTCAAAATCCTGGGTAGACCCACTGCTGATGGGAAATGGCTGTTCCAATTGGATATCAGCAAAAAATGGAACATATTGGCCTGCTTCTCAAATCTTAGATATTTGCAGCTGAATGTAAAATCCGCTATGCCTGAGTCCTTCATGGTAGAAATCAACATGACCAACCCACCGTGCATCCGAAAGCGGCGCAAGGATCCTCGCAAGACCACAAAAAACAAACTCCCCCCACCCCCAAATACCGCCGCCGCCCGAAACAACCACAAAGCGTGAGAAAATGAATTTCTCTCATACCTACTGTTGCTGACTATTGTTCTGTTTGAGTAACATCACTTGATGAAGACTTTCCTAACATTCCACACTACTAAATAACCCAAGGCTGCAATATCGGTATCGGTATCGGTATCCCTCCAAATAAATGGAAGGAAACCATTTCAAGCAACACTGCTGTAGGTTCACACATCCTTTTATGGCCGCGTATTCATCTCTGGCCCAAGTCAATGCGGGCAAACGGTGTTCATTTCACTTCATTTCAGTTTCAACGACGTCGACAACCGCTTAGGTGGGATGTTAATCCACCGGTCCGAGGGGTGGCGACGTGAACGGCTTCCACTCTTGGTATATTCACATGGAGCTAACGCCCTTAACATCCATCTGAGCGAGACACACGCTCTCGTCAGGTAGGGAGGAAGCGTCCTGTTCTAATGTTCACTCACATGAATTAGTGATGGTGTTAAGAAGCAACAGTCTGGGTGGGAGGGCGCTCAGCCAGTGGGGGGTTTCTACACACACACACACACACACACACACACACACACACACATGCGCACTCACATTTATTTTTTGCATGAATGATTCCTCAGGACCCCAGAACCGATGCTGTGGAACAAAGGCTAGCGCTGGTGTTCATGTGTGTTTACCGCAGCGCGTGCAAGTGTGTGCTCATCGTGTTTTATGGCATGTGTGTGACATGCGTGTGTTTATGGGCCGGGGGCACGAGAGGGGAGGCGGGGGTAGGAGGACTACAGCCAGGGAGGGAGGGCCGGCGAGGGGAACAGAGGAAAAAGAGTGAGATGTTGAAAGCAAGCCGCAGGCAGTGTGCGCGCTCACTCACTTTAACCCCCCCCCTACCCAGCACCACCTTATTGTGAGCCTGAAGTACACCCATATACAGTAAATAGCCATACGTATATACACACGCTCTGCTTGTCAGGGTAATGATGGCCGTCATAACCTTCAAGTCCGTCTCACTAAGCTTTTCTACAAGGAGTGATGCTGTGTTGAGATGTTCAGGTTCAAACCCTCCGACCTCCCTTTTGCACGCATCCCAGTAGCTCCCCTAACACGATTTCAAACCTGAAATGGCCTCTCTGAACTTTTTTTACCGGCCTTCACAGAGGGCAACGATAGGAAATAGACCGACTGGGAGAACAGCAAGAACTGTGATGTTTTGTGACCTCAGGATGAATAAAAGGAACCTGTCCACGTTCACGTACATCTACACATATCATAAGCCCATGCCCACTATAGGCCACTCCATCAGCAACGCTAATATGGGGTGCATTTTGTCATGTTATACACAGCTATACACGGTTTCCACGTCCCTGTTAGCATTGTTAGCATGGTAATCGGAAGTCATTGTCCTCCCAGTTCATTCTAGCTATGACATCATCAGAGGTTGCTAAGTAACATGCTAACACTGCTTTTCTTATTGGTCACGGCTGCAAAAGTTGCCAGCACTTTGATAAAGAAGGTACAAAATATTATTGAATTCAAGAAATAACTCATTTATCGCTGTCATTAGTCATTCATATGCATTTTTTGGAATTGTATTCTGCATTTAAATGGAAGTATTATGCTTTTCCTATTTTCTGACCTCTAAATGTTGTTAAAATGTTGTATTCCCTGGTGAAACAATGTCAATGTGTTAGATGATGAGGTTTGCACATTTGGAAGTGAGTTTTACAGTTTTTTTTTTAATGGGAAGTATTATGCTCACTTTTCAGCCCTCTGTATATACGTAGTTGTGGACTCATAGATCAGCTACACACAATAACCAGCACAGAAAGCTTTCTAGATCTTCCAGAATCTGCACCTAGTCCAGCTTTATGTCTTTGGATTTCGGGCTTCCCTCGAAAACGGTTTGTTTGAAGTTATTCCACCCACGGCCCGCCTACAGGCACACCCATTCTGCGGTTGGTCACACACATGAGTGCTCAGGAGGACTTCCGGTGTAGCTACCGAACCTAACTTTTATAGGAGTTGATAAACGGTATAAGAGTTGACGATAAACAGCAATTTATCTTTTTAAAATGTCCGCTATAGCCATATTGGTTGGAACCTGAATCCAATCCGGAAGTAGAGACTGGACCGTCCGAAGTTTCTCAGGAAAAAGGGTTCCTCTTAGACGTCTCGACGATTTCTACAGCATCGGTATTGTGTAATGTGGTCATTACACGTTTTTTGCGGGACGAACAGTGTTCAAAATCCTGGGTAGACCCACTGCTGATGGGAAATGGCTGTTAGCAACCTTGTAATTTGCAACCCCTTGTATGCACACTCTATAATGCTACACAGGCAACCGCTTTTGTTCTATTAGTTATGCAAAATAAAGACAGTTAGGACATTGATAAACTGTTACTTCCTGCTTGCTCTTCTGACTCTGTCACGACCAAGTAACGTTTTAAAGGCGTAGGGCTTTAGCAAGTCCAGCTGCATAGTGGCCCATGTTCACCAAACAGTCCAGTGTGAAATGCCTTTGACCGATCAAAATGTTTTTCTTTTGCCGGTAGGGAATCCGGAGCTCCTACCACTTGCCTGATGTTTTCCTCAAATGTAGCTTCCCCTTACACCCGAAGAAACACTTCCTGGGAGACATTGCTAACACCGTAAAAAGAGAAGCAGAGATTGGGGGAGGACAGAGAGCGTGTCTGGCCTACAGCACGCGTCCATATAAGGAAGCCTGTCAATCTGTGACATCACAAATAGCCAGTGCTAGAAATCCCACTGAAACTGAGCCTACAGAGCCACTCCATACTTCTTTCAGAGCTCATTTCTAAATGTACAAACCTAATTATTTGAAACTTTGGCATTGTTTATCACAAGCATACAACATTCTAACTACATTTATAGGTCAGAAAAGTGGAAAAAGCATAATAGGTTCCTTTTTAACACCGGAGCTCTACTGACACCACCGCAACCCTGACTTCCTTATGCATGCCCATTTGGGCACCAGGAAATCGTTTTTTTCTGGTGCGATGCAAAGCTAACTTTGTTGATCTTAGGCAAGCAGCATTCCAAAGTGCTTGAAGTTCTTGATTCCCGCCCAGAAAAATATGCTCATCTGTCAACGGCACTTCACACTGTTTTGTGAACATGACAACATTGTCAACAATTTATCAGTGACATCCAACAAAAGATGTTCGGCAGCTGTCTGGAAGTTCTCAGGAGCGCTTGGAGTGTGACCGATCACAGCGGAGTGGGAGGCGTGCCTGGTGGAGGGCCAGGGCTGGAGTAAATCATGTGACCCTTTGGTCTCTGTGTGTATGCGTACTACGGACCCAAAGTCTACATAGATTGTGTTCACTGTTGCTGTACTAAACTGAACATGACTTCAAGCTTTTTTCCCCAGCTAATACAAGGTAGACTAAGTAACACGTAGTTAACACATCGGGAGGCTGTCCAAGCATTCCAGAACATGTAAAGTGTTTGGACAGATCGGGTGACAAATGACAAAGCAGTGTTACAAGCTGGAAAAAAAGCAAAAATGTCACCCATTGGTCAAGACACAGAATCCCTTTATAATACAGAGTACTTTCTTTCCATTGAACAAAGCAATTGTTCTTTGCCGTGTTTCATCATGTGGTTAAACAGACACCTCGGTAAAAACCTTTCAATTGTAACTTTTGAATTCAGCGTGGCCCTAATGTTCTGATGCAGGCTGGTTTTATAGCTGCTTTTAATGCTTTTAGGCCATCAAAACACAAGGTGCAGGTGGCCCCCGGGCCAGACTTTGGATTTAACTGGATTAATGTTCACTTCCCTTATGTTGGATTTCACTTTTCTCATCAATATGTGTGTGTGCGCATTTACATCAGTTCAATAAACGGACCTGAAGTAGTCATGCATTTGTGTGACTGGATTTACCTGGCAATCCTCTAACATGGTTTTGTGTATCCATGCTCTGTGGGTATTCTGTTGGCTGGCCTTCCCATCCTGGGACTTCTAAACCCAATCACAGACTATTTCCAAACTGGAAGACATGTGATGAGTTTGGGGTTTTGCGTTGAGTGGGCACACAATGTGTTGGGTGCGTTGCGCGAATGTGCAGCTCAGGTCATATTTATTGATGTTTGCATATGTGTATCTGTGTGTGTGTAGCTACATTAGCAGATGTGTTTGGCTGGAAGTCATTTATATGGTAATGATGTAATTTGCCTCCTGAAATGCATCTTCTTCAATAGTGCCAAATACAGCTTATTGTCGCTGGGAAAGCGATGTGAGTGCGTGTCGCTTTGGAGAGGAGAGTGTTGGTGAGGACCTGTTCCATGTAATACACTCTTAATCCAAATTTTAAGAGATGAAAAATTGCAAGAATTTTTATTTTGCACTGTTTTGAAAAAAACTTGCCCATCATTCCCATTCCTTATGTGAAACATGAAGACATATTTCTTTCTCTTCTCTGTGCGTTATAATGCCAGAAGACGGGTTAATATAAGCTAGCTAACAATGCAGCCATTTGGACACACCTATTTCGACTACAAAGCCCTAAAAAAACCCTCAAACAACGTTTTAGCGTTTCATATCCATGCTGTGATCAGTACACTATGATAACATGTCATGGTTGCAGTATCTTGCCGTATTTTGATTATTTAAAACATTTCGCTACATCTGTCAGTAACGGCATCATAGATACAGCGTCGACAATTACGATAGCCGCTCTGCTTGGGATGGCTGTGTCTTCCAGCACAAGACGTCTGCTCCAGTCCTTGGGTAAAAACCGCTGACAGCAAACGAGCAATCTTCGTAGCGAAATTGAGGGCTAGACATCCAAACTTCCGTCTGTGAATAACGCTGAGACGAGCGATTAGCCCAGGCGTTGTTAGTCTGCCAGATAAATATTGTTTTTCATGTGTGCTGCTACAATAATAATATGGCTGTAGCTTGGTTAATATACAAGTCAGTTATGTAAACGAAACGCTTTTTTTGTAAGGGCTTTAGCGTCAAAATACTTATTTCCCATGATGTCCGTTGTTACCTAGCTCATATTAACTAGTTTTCTCGCGCTAGAATGCACAGAAAAGGGAAAGAAATATGTGTTCATGTTTAACACAAGGATTGGGAATGATGGGCAAAATTCCCCAAAAGTACACTGTAAAAGCTGTACTGTAATTATTCATTCATTCATTCATTTTCTACCGCTTTTTCCTCACGAGGGTCGCGGTGGGTGCTGGAGCCTATCCCAACTGTCTTTGGGCGAGAGGCGGGGTCCAGCCTGGACTGGTGGCCAGCCAATCACAGGGCACATATAGACAAACAACCATTCACACTCACATTCATACCTATGGACAATTTGGAGTGGCCAATTAACCTAGCATGCACCTAGCAAACCCACGCATGCACGAGGAGAACATGCAAACTCCACACAGATATGGCCGAGGGTGGAATTTAACCCTGGTTTCCTAGCTGTGAGGTCTGCACGCTAACCGCTAAACCGCCGTGCCGCCCTGTACTGTAATTAGAGCTAGAAAATGCAAACAGAAGAAACTTACCTTGCCACCCACCCCCAAATGTTCTCAATTGGATGTACGTAGGTGCAGGATGGTAGCTTATTCCTCTGGAAGAAGTCCACTGTGCAGTGTGGCGGTGTCCTGTTGAAAGAGCCAAGAGTCATCGCCACACAGTAGAGGGTCTTCGGTCATGAAGGATGCCGTTTGGCACCCCTGCGCAACCTGAAGCTCCATTGTTCATGATGGCGCTTCCTCCACTGTGCCGTGTGGAAAACATCTCAAGTGGGATAATGAGTCATGCCAGTAACGTTGGAAGCCATCAGGGACGTCAAGGTTACCTGAAACTTCCTTCCTTTGTGGCGTTGAAGGAGACCATTCCTTGGAAGACGTGCAACAGTGCAAAATGTAAATTCTTGCCCTTTTGCAACGGTCTTAACATTTTGATGATTGTACATCAAGATGGATGGTATGAGTATGTTTTGTGTGTGCGCACTTATGAATCGCAAAGTAAATCCAATCAATCAAAAAATGGAGAAAAAACACATTTAGATAACACGTGTGGCTTTTAGTGTTTTTTTTTTCTGGAGTGTCATGGCGCCGCTCCTAACAACATGAAAATAACAAGAGAAGAAGACAAAGCCAGAAGGAGGGTCAAAGTTTACACCAACAAGGAGACAAACTAAGTTTACTACACAAGCTGAAATATGGTATTTATTTAATATCTGGACTATAAAACCAGTTGAAACTGTCAGAATGTTCTTGAGTAATACACGTTTAATACGTGATCTGAAGCCTGGATACATCCTGGTGTGTAGAAACGTATCATATGTAGGATCGTCCATATGTACGTAGGTGCGTATTTATTTAGTCATTGGCTGCGGTTGCCAATAACGGTATAACGGTACCAATAAGCGGTTGCTTATTGGTTGCTTATTTAGTTATTAGCAACTACAATCTCAAAGCTCAACGTCCTAATTGACGTCCTCCTCATTGGTGTCTTCAGTACCACATTTCTCAATCCATAGAGGAATCACCAGTATAGTCACACATTAATGACAGACACCTAGCATATTAGTATGCTTCCACCCTAACTTGAAGGCAGCACATGTTAAATGACATATATTTTTATATAAGTCGCATCTGACTATAGGTTTTAGCTAGCAGCCAAACTATGAAAATAAATGCCACCAGAAAAATGCAGTATCTGCTTCTACGTGTTTGCGTGTCAGCCGACAGCCTCTCTGCCTGTGATCCCCGAACAACCATACAGGGTTGGCTTCTTCGGCGATAACTATCATTAACATGCTGATTACAGGTGTGAGGATCTTGAAATAACACATACACACCGGGGCAGTGGATCAATACTTGCATGCTGGGGTAATAATGGGTCTGCCTGAGCCGATAGACGCGCCGCCTACTGCTGCACTCGTGCGGGGCAGGATGGCCGAGGAAGAGGCTGACAGATGAACATGATGCAGATTTGTGAGCGGAGAAGGTGTTTCAGTGGGAAAATGAAGGAATCTTTAACATATTGAATTATTATGGTAGAGACGGCTTCAGCTATGACTTTTTGGGTATGGATCCAGCTACACACTGGAAGGAGTGTGGCAGAGACGGCCATATTGGATGACGGAAAACCACTACACTGCTTGGTTATCGCTGTCCATTTCATTGGACCTTCCTTTGGGATGGTTGCGGCTTTTCAACATTATTTTGAAGCCACCTCATGTAGATAGAGATAGAGATCTTTTTACTTTGCATTTTATCAGTGACAAAGCATACATATTATTATTGTGAAGTGCTTCTCCTCACGTTGCTTTTTTTAAATTGCATTTTTACATAGATTTTTCAACTTTCCGCACATTGAGTTCATTCTCATATTATTTTGAGTTTATTATCATAACATGATAGAATTTACTAAACCCAATTTACCTAAAATTCTTGAATTCTCTTTATTTCTCTTAATATTTGGACTTTACTGACTTCATATTTTCTTCTTTCTTGTGGAATCTTATTCTTAGAATATGCGGGGGGCCAGTAAAAAAAATAGCTGTCGGCAGCTGGCCTCGCTTTCTGTCTAATTTCACTTCACTTTTCACTGCACTTTTCTTTGCATCTTTTCTTTTTCTTCAGAAAAGTATTCCGCTTGTTTAGGAGACAAAAGTGATGTCCTTTGTCAGCGTAGCAACACGCAACTACATATTCTTCTGTCTTTTTATTCCTCCTCTGGGCGCATTTAACTGGTTCTTTTTGTTTTTGGACGGTATTAATAATTCATGAGAGTGTGTCTGTATCCAGGAAACGTAACACGAGGACCGCCTGTATTTGTTAAAGTGTGCTTACTTGTGTGTCATGCTTTGGATATATGTACCATTATGAGGTAGAAAATATTGACTCTGTTCCTTTCCCCCAAGAGAGGTACAATACAGTGCAGAGAAATGTAATGCAATAAATAATCTCTGTTTGTGTTAATGGGTTTTGTGTAGACCTGAATCTTGCCTTTGTTTCCAAAACACATGTATACCGGGTTAGACTTTGTTCCTTGCAGCTTTCGACTGTGTGCTTTGGCTGTGTAAATACACTCACACACACTTGCACATTCAAAGAACAGTGGCAAGGCACCCGCTCTTTTCTACTGCATGACCTACTTTTATACACACAAAGATGAGGATTATAGTGGAAGATCGGTTTTCGTCATTAAACTCCTCCAAAAGGCCAGGAAAAATTGAAAACCAGATCTTTTTTCCCGTCAGAAACAACATAAATCCACTCAATCCTGAATGGAACAAGTTAGGAATTGAAGAATGGAAATGCATCAATTTGTAAACAAACGGATGGGCAGGATGAAAGAAACAGTTGCTTTCAAGAAGACAAATGATGAAAAGAATCACAGTATATTGCTAATGAATGGATGATTTGGAACATGGACAATGTGATTGTGACTGGGCTCCACATTACACACAGCTGACAAAGAAATTCAAAGCACAAAGTCCAAATGGACAAATAATAATCATATGAATAATGCATCATCTTACAAGGAAACTACAGCCACAAACTCTATGTTTGGCTGCAAAGCTTTTACAGGGCTTTCCGTGGATATACCGGAGTCGACGTAGAAAGTCTGAGTTGTATTATGAGTGGGATAGTACATGATGAGTGGGATAATACAATACCACCGATGAAATGCCGGGCGCCATTAGCTGTGATGCTAGCTGTGGCTAATCAGCCCGCGTTTATCTCTTCGGTTCGGTTGGCAAATGAGCAGGAACGGTGTCCGGCATCAAATCCGAGCCAGACATTTGACCATCCAAATGCTGATTCATCGGCATCAGGACAGAAGCAATCATCCAGGAACCAAAACCAGCGACGGTAACAGGCAGTTGTTCAGGCTCCAGCACAATAAAACTACTCTTGCTATCGACTTGAAGTGACTTAGCTTTTCTTACTCTCTGTGTTGATTCCCCCGTCGAGCATTCGCTCACAAATATGGCAAGACGTTTCCCCGTCAGAAACGACCATATACCGTTGGGGGAATACAATACAGTACGGAGAGGGGTACCTAGAGTATGCAGGGTTTGTGTGTGACGATGTTGTACATACAGTGTACAAAACCAGAGG
Organism: Doryrhamphus excisus; assembly: GCF_030265055.1. NCBI lineage: Eukaryota > Metazoa > Chordata > Actinopteri > Syngnathiformes > Syngnathidae > Doryrhamphus > Doryrhamphus excisus. Next base: position 21,952,749 of record NC_080466.1, on the reverse strand, counting down.
TTCCGCTCCACACAATCCTGGTGTCATCAGGTGACATCATTAGGAAGGCTCTTAGACCATGAAGCCATGAAGTACAAGAGAAAGACAGAATTACAAAACGGGTGTCCTGACTTTGTGGGATCGGGTCTTGTGTGGCCCTGGATCTGCACGACTGAAGACATCTGGACACACACACACACACACACTTGTCCCCATTCAACTTGTCTTCAGATCAGCACACACTCATTCATGCTGGCACGTGTGTGTGTGTGTGTGTGTGTGTGTGTGTGTGTCCTGGGAGAATGTGGTGCTCCTGCCAAGCAGACCCAAACAACACACACACACCTTCCCCTATTCATTACCATAGCAGCCTCCACCTTGCTGTTGCTCTTCTTCTCTCTGTTCAGGGGCAACAGTGCAAAGAGGGAGAACTGGTGAAATCAGAAGTCCAGAAATCTGGTGTTTGTATGTGTATGTGTGTGTGTGTGTGTGTGTGCACTGTTCTGCCCTCACAACAGACCTCGGCAGAGGTTGGCAGACGCCAACTGGGTTTGGATGCAGCCAATCGTATGCTTGCCTTCTGTGGCACTTTGCAGGGAGTCAGCCAATTGGTGAAGCTGCCATGAACCACACACGCACGTATGACTACACACACGCACACACACACACACACACACACACACACACACACACACACACACACACACACACACACACACACACACACACACACACACACGTTGCACGGGATACTTGGTTGCAGGGGTCAGTTAAATGGCCTCTACAGGTGAAAATCAAGCTTTGGTTGGTATTCCTCCTTCCCGCTTATCCCTCCCTGTGCGGGGGCATGCAAGTGTACTTTTATTCAACCTCTCTTGCTCTCCTTTATAGAACTGTCCTGGGAGGACAGGTGTTGGACGCAATCACCGCACACACGCAGACACACGCAGACACACACCGACACACACAAACACACAGCTGTCAAGGTCCTCCTGTTGACCATCTGTTCAGGAAGCCAGTGGCTCCTTCACTCTTTCTTCCCTGCCATGGACATCAGTTAGGATCAATGTTATCAAGCAGAGCATGGGCTGTATGTAAACAAACATCTTTGTGGGTTATTTTGCTGTCTTTTTATCGGGAATTGTAACTGCGGAGGAGCGATTGCGATACAGTCAACTATGCTATGCTTCCTGTGTGCACGTGTGTGTTTGTGTCGGCCTCGTCGGCGCAATGCCCCCACCCCCAAACCTGCATACACTGTGTTCGTGCACGTGTGCACTCCAAATGTAACCGGAGAGGAGCGATCACATTACAATTGGCCGGGTGTTGATGACCACCTCCTGCAGTAATATGCTGATTGTCATCAGTGGAATACACGAACAACTGCCATTAGATTGCCTGCCATTAGTACGGTTCCACAAGCCCAAACTGGAGTAGGAAGAAGCAAAGTAGCTTGAAAATGGTTCAAGGCATATTGTCAATTAGACAAATCATCAGTATGGCCCAAAGTTTGTGATGGGAGTCGATTGACTCATACCAGTTCGTCAAACCACTCGTGATACTCGCTCTCCCTCATCTGTCAAGCAAACCCAGCCATCATCATCGTCACTTGAACACCAACTGCCTCAACTGCTATTATTACATAGATAGACGTACATGGTCATTGAAGGTCTCTAAACTCCTCCTCTAAACCATGCCCACAAATGCGGCTCAGATTAAAGTTACCGATGTCCGACATCTCCCGGTGTAAAGTCTGACCTATGTGAGGCATCATATTTGCAGATACTGCACGTATGGTATGTAATATTCCTCCTTGAAGATATTGCCTCTACTGTATCCAATTCAACAATAACTATTTTGGTATTTAACTCATGTTTTTTTTTACTAAGAAACTGTAAAAACTCTCTGAATTTGGCCTCTCATATGTGAATATTTAAAAATGTCCTTAGTCATGCATGAAGGCAAAGCTGTTGACTTTTGTGTTTTTGTTAAAAAACGACCAAAACGTTTGGTTGACATTAATTTGGTTCAACGAGTCTTCGATTAATCCAAACGGCAAACTTCAGATTAATTTGACAATATAAAAATAATCATTACTTGCAGCCACAGACGCCACACAGAGAGACCCCACCGTGCAACACGGATTATTTCATGTTTTCAGACTCAAATCCCGGGTAAGAATTGCAGTCTGAATTCCCACTAACGTGCAGCCGAATGCATGCTGACTATTCAAATGTTACTGAACGTGGTTCATCACAAAGAATTTGTGCTATGCCCAAGTTAGCCTCTCTCCAGCCCGGGCGAATTGGTTGCGTTGCCCGGACTCGACCCCCAGGCGGCATCGGCAGGGCTCGCTGGCAGTGATTTATCAGCTGATATCAGCATTCATCGCATGAATCGAGGGGCTTTTCTTTTGTCTTGTGCTGCCGAGTCAGCGAGGGTGCCATTTTTTTCTCATTTCTATTACATCATCTGTCCTCCTGTGACTTCCCATGAAGAATATGAGAAAGACCACTGGACGTTTCTGAAAAGCAGACCAAGACACGAGGACATCTAATCATGGTGAAGATAATATAAATGAAAGTCAAATCTACATGCGGTGTTATTTGACAACATGTCCATACTTGTTGACTGGCAGCAGTCTTGGTCGTTATTAAGAGGATCACCCGTTGAGATCACCCTCATTCGCCCGATGAGCAAATTGTCTTTTAAGTACTTCCTTTTTTTGTCTCGCTGCCGGTCGAGCCCATTTTGTTGAGGGACGGAGGAGGGGAGGAAGGGAGGTCGTGAAACTGAGAGTAGGCGATAGACGGAGATGAAGAAGAGAGAGGGCGGATCTGTTGATTTACTTTCCCGGTCCAGTCTCCCTTCCCACACGAGCCCACATACATCCTCTATTTGCTCATCTCTCGTCCCGCCTGGAGCCCGACCCCTCCCTCTTGGCCGGCACCCCCACCCTGTCTTGACGTGATGGTACGGCTCCAGAAACAGGAAAGAGCCGTGGCTCTATAAATAGAGAAGTGCTCAGCCAGGAACCACACACATACACAAACATCATTTCCCCTCCGCTGACTCTCTTTACCCTTGGACTTTTTCAAAACGTAAACACATACGGATTGAAAAACGCTGGATGGAGTGTTAGTCCGCATTTACTGTCTCTGCCGCGCTCATTTATTTATTTATTTGTTAACCTTCTGGCTCACACGCAAGCTGGGGGGTGGATGGGGAGGGGTGAGAAGAGAAAAAGTGATCCTTTTCTGGGGACGTTCGGTAGCCATTTTCTTGCTTCGACTTGAGATCGCGATTCAGATTTTTCACACACACACACACACACACACACACACACACACACACACACACACACACACACACACACACACACACACACACACACCATGTTCAGGGCCATGTGCTTTTTGTTTTGTTTTTGATGTACCATAATTAGCGATGTTCGATGTTGGCTTTTTTTTGGCAAAAAATGATATGCCAATATTGTCCAACTCTCAATTTCCAATAACGATACTTATCAGCCGATCAGGAAACCTGGCCGATAATTATCAGTACCAATAATTATCATACACCCCCACTATATAGTACATATAATTTATATGCAAAATATACATATGTCATTATAATGTTAGATATATTATAGATACTGATTGATATTATACTCTATATAGTATATCATTCATTCATTCATTCATTTTCTACCTCTTATCCTCACGAGGGTTGTGGGGGTGCAGGACTGGTGGCCAGCCAATCACAGGGCACATATAGACAAACAACCATTCACACTCACATTCATACCTATGGACAATTTGGAGTGGCCAATTAACCTAGCATGTTTTTGGAATGTGGGAGGAAACCCACGCATGCACGGGGAGAACATGCAAACTCCACACAGAGATGGCCGAGGGTGGAATTGAACTCGGGTCTGCTAGCTGTGAGGCCTGCACGCTAAGCACTCGGTCGCCGTGCAGCCTTATTATACTATATATAACATATTATAGCGGCCCCCGACCCAACTCACACACACACACACACACACACATACATAGTATACAGTTATATTTGCGTATATGTACATAAATCGGTTCAGATCAGGATTGGGTTTTCTGCTGATATCTGTTTGTGCTGATATGATACTTATAGGTTATCACATGGTTTGTCTGGTATCAGGCCCAGTATCATGCCCCCGAGTGCCAGTATCAGCCTGAGACCGAAGTATGGGATTCTATTTTATCACATACTATTTGATCAAAAGACCATTTTATTTCAAGAAATTTTTCAGTTTATTACATGTATTACATGTAGTATATGTAAACTGTGTAAACACAATCATTTCGACAATATTTCAACAATTTATCAACAGTCTTATCTTATTATGTGTTACAATTAAAGTTCTATTAATCAAGTTTTTTTTTTTGGCTACTGGAGAAGCATTAGGAATGTTTACATTAACAGTGATATTTCTCTGATTTCTCTGATTGGTTGTTTCACAGGCCTGATACCAGAGCAGCGAGCTTTGAGCGGACAGCTTTGGGGGCTGATACTGGCTAAAATACGTGGCTAAAATCTATATTTTATCAGTATCATTTTGGCCTTTTCCCGTATCATTCATGGGTGGTTTCTAGGGTCTAGAGCAGAGGTAGGGAACCTATGACTCGGGAGCCAGGTAGGGCTCTTTTGATGACTGTATCTGGCTCTCAAGCATTTACCACAATAAAAATGTATGTTTGCTAACATTTTAAAGTAAACATCACAGAAATGACTGTTAAAAATATAAAAAATCAACAACTTTCTTATGCATTTTAATCCGTCCATCTATTTTCTACTGCAATATGGCCGACCATATCCATCTTTCTTGAAGATATTTTCCAGGTCAAACACCAAAACTCGATTATTATTGGGTAATGCGGTAGTCTACCTCGGTCATTGAGATGTCAACATGTAAATGTAGACTTTCCTCCTTTAGTCAAATAGTCGCCTAGCTAAAGCTGCAGAAGCAAGCCTTCTGACGAAGATGGCCAAAAGAATGAAATATACTGAGTACGGTGCAAAACTATGCAGCAGCAGAAGTTGTATTAATGGCAGCAAGTATTTGATTTATTGTTGGACACTGCGCTGCTCACGAAAGTGTGCTGGCCACACCCCCTTGGCGTGGGGTAGTGTGTCTGGTCTACATAATTAGAGCCCATTATATCTAAAACTGTTGGTCTTACATAAAAATGCACACATTTTATTGCATTCAATGTTTAAAAAAATGTATATGGCTCTCACAGATACACATTTTAAAATATCTGGCCTTCATGGCTCTCTTAGCCAAAAAGGTTCCCGACCCCTGGTCTAGAGCCAATTAATGCTGTAGTCTGTGATACGACGCCATATCATGACGTCTTTCTCCACACAGCAACAAGCTTGCTAGCGGTTTTGCAATTATTTCCAAATTCCACCTTGGGGTTAACTGGAAAGCATTGTGATTGAGGGGTCTTCCTTGAATACGTCTAATCTAACATCATTACCTCAGGAAGTCTCACTCTAGCCTACCTGCTGCAAAATTCAACACGGTAGACATGTTGAATGAGTGAAGTTTATAACCTCACTGATTCTTTGAGCACTCGACTTCTCATTCTCATGTTTGTGCCACATAGTAATGTGTTTATGCCAAGTCAGCTGCTGCACTCTTTTAGTTCTTACACACACACACACACACACACACACACACACATATACATACACACGTCCCATAAAAGGAAAGGTCTGCAATAAAGAGGAACGGCAGTAAACCAGCAAACAGTAGTGTTTATTGTGGTGCATGCCTCCAATCTGCGTACATGGGTGCAAAAGATACATATTTTCATCAACATACAAAATAATCATGTTAAAACATTCACACAAATGGACCGGATTAATGCAAATTCGCATGGATAATCCCATAGACGTGCTAGCATACTTGCTAATGAGACTCCAAGTGTAAGAAACTTGATTGTACAATTAGCTCACAAGCAATAATTGTGTACTTCCTGCTTGAAATGCGTTGTCACACGGCTTGGAAAATAGTTTTCATACCTTTAATGTTATGTTCAGTACATAGTATTAGTCGTACTTATCTGTTGGTGTTAAGTTTGCTTAAGGGATTCTGTGTCCTGTGTGGTAAGTCCCATTTTCATTGCAAGTTCTGTCCTGACTGCTGCCTGCCAAAATAAAGAATAACTTCCTTCTCAAGCAGCTGAAGCTTTTCTGACCGCCTTTTGTGCGACATGAGATTGCTGCTTCCTCTGTGCAGTTCCCTGGGTTGGATATTTGAAGGCATACATATCGCTAGTGTATGTACTGTATACATAACATGATATTCAGTGTGTACAGTCACAGTACAAATACTAATATAAAACATTTTATTTGATTTTTGGTTGATATTCTGTGTTTCTTGGTTGAAAAGAGAGATCCACTAGTGATCCAGAACAGGAAAAATGGATACAGTACATCACATCATTATAATTGCACATTACTTACAGACACACAGTTTCCAAGGCAGAAACATATTAGTGGCCAGTAGGTGTCGCCAAAAAGGCAGCCCATGTTTCATTATATACTGTATATATTTGAATATATACAGTATGTTGAAGGACCAGCCAAACTATGACAGGAAGTATGACCAGTACTCTCATGCATTGCAGCTTTCGTGGGTTTGCAAATGAATATCGATTAAGGATCGACTGATACATCGGCTGGCAGATATATCGGGCCGATATTTGCGTTCTTTACTTGAATCGGTATCGGCCGATACGCACGTGGGAATATATTTTTCCGCCGCATGATTTACAGACAAGCATTGCTTGCACATTTACCATGTCCACAGACAGGAGAAGAATGGGTAATGATGGAGGATTTTTCCTTGATATTGTTTCCCTCCATTTGTCCATATTTTTATTTAGAGTCTGTTGATGATAGGAATATTGTATACGGTTCTGACCATATACAATATCGGCGCAGGGGTGATGGCGTGCTCCACACAACAACAAAGAGGTCAGTGCTCAATAACTCACGGTGTCATTTTGCAAAGAACACATAAATCATCACACAGCAACTTAACACTTTCAACGTATACCTAAGAACTGTACAAACATGTACCAATATGAGTTTAAAATAAAAAAAGACAGCATTGCAGCATCATCCATCATCAGCATCAAGTTTGTATCTTAAAAAGAAGAACCGTTGGAAAAAAACAGCATAAATAATACTCTTTGGTATAGCAAATGAGTTAATATATTTGGAAAAAAACGATGGAGTGAGGCATTTGCTTGACATTTGCCAATTTTGACCCACATATGATCAATTCCCTGCATATTTTGTGCAGACGAGAAAACAAAACCAACCAGAAACTGTTCAGACTCGAGCCAACAGCCACGCTCATAATCCCAGGGTCTCATGCAGAAGGTTTGAGTGACTTGCTCAAGGACACTTCAGCAGGATGGATGTTTGCTGACGTACGCTTGAACCGCTGTCCTTGTGCAGAAGGACGGATGGTTTTAAGTCCTCCACTGTTTTCCTTCATGATTTAGCTTCCTATCTTCCAGCTTCTCTCGCTGAAATAAAGGTCATGTCAAAAATAAGACCTGAGGCAAATGAAAGGAAGGTTTTTTCTTGTTTATGTGTTTTTGGTCTGGAAAAGACGGTTCATATGTTGTCAGATGTTGTGACGGGGACAGGTTGGTGTTGTTAAAATGATTTGCATAGCAGCCACCACCGGCAGGGGCTTCACCAGGGATTTTGGACCACATTCAAATGTACCCACAGAGGGCTCCAATCCCAAGTGGAACCGTTGCATGACCTTACTTTTTACATAATGAAACTCTTTGGTGTGTGAGTGTTGAAACATATGTGGTCTAGAGAAGTGGTTCTAAACTGGTTTGGCTGCTGTTCCCACCATCACTTACTGGCAGGTGCTGATATACTGAGGCTAATTACATACATTAAAAATCTCACACATGCGCGATAGCGTTCACGATGACCGTAATTTCCGGTGTATAAGCTGCTATTTTTTTATTAAACTTTGAACCCTACGGCTAATTTCTGGATGGGTGGTGCTGCAGTGCTGCCTCTGTCTATTCTTGTGACATCTCCTTTGCTTCACAACTGCTGTGAATTGTTTAAACACTGTGCCGCTCAATTTACCAGACGGACTCATGGAGTCATCTTACAAAGAACATTCATACCTATGGACAATTTGGAGTCTCCAATTAGCCTAGCATGTTTTTGGAATAGGGAGGTAGCCGGAATACCTGGTTAAAACCCACGCATGCACGGGGAGAACATGCAAACTCCACATAGCAGAGATTCCCGAATTGACCGGGTGGACAACATGCTAACCACTCTGCCTTTTATTTTGTAAAAAATATATATATACATTTAAAGACAAAGCGCGCCGCTTGGTGCCGAGTGGTTAGCATGTAGGTCACACAGCTAGGAGATCAAGCCTGGGTTCGAATCTCCGCTTGGGCTGCGGTAAGATCAGAATTTCCCTTATTCTTCCTCATTTTCTGGAGGTAAAGAAAGGAGGGAAGTTAGCGAGGTAGAGGAGATAGGATTGTCGACAGAAGGAGGAGGAGGAGGAGGAGGAGGAGGAAGTAGGATGAAGCACACAAAGGCAGCAGTTGCTATAACAACGGCACCGTACTGCTTCCATCTCTGTCTTTCCCCTCTCCATCTCTGATCAGCCTCTCATCGTCTGCTCCCTGCTGTCATTTGGCTGGCTCTTCCTTTCTACCGCCCCCCTCCTGTCTCCATCATCATCATCATCGTCCTCTCCCCTCCCTCATCTCCATGTGTCCACTCCAAGCCAACAAGCCTGACAAAGAGATGTGTGTGTAGCGGCACCTTTGTCTTTGCTTTGTGTGTGTGTGAGATGCAAGAAGAGCAGTCACCAGGTCCTCATTTCACTACTCTGCTCTCAACCACCTCTAATTCCCTCCATTAGTTTGCCTTTTCTTCTTCCTCTCTCATTTCTCCGCTCCATTTGCTCACTTATCATTATTGATTGTCACGTGCGTGAAAATATTGTTAGCGCCGTGTGACGGCTCAGGCCAGGTTTATTCCGCCACTTCACAGATGTAACGAGCTCTCTAATTGTGCTAAAAGATGCAGCTGTGTTGTGGAACAGGTGCCGGAGAGTGGCACGGAACGGCTAAGATCCGTCACCCTCAACTGGGAGACGCCGGTCAACCTCAGATTTCTTCCCGTTTGCAAGCCAATTTTGTCCCGGGTGATCAGGCCAGTGGAAATACAGTAATCATTTATCCCGATGAATTGGTTCCAGGGCCGACCCCCTTAAGGGGATTTCCGCCAAGTAGGATTCCCTATTTGTTAGAGCATAGAAAAGATGTTTCCGTCCCTCTGAATACGGTCCTCGAGACACCTTTACACTCCTATTAACAATCAATCAATCAGTAGCACTTATGGCACTGAGAGCCAACTGAAACCCCACCTGAGCCAGCACTTGGTGACGGAGGCAAGGAAGAGCTCCCTCTGGGAAAGAAACCTTGGACAGAGCCCAGGCCTTGTGGGGCGGCCGCCTGTCCCGACCGGTTGGGTTGAGATATAGAAATAAATAGAGACGGTAGATCAAGCCACAAGTCTATTTTTTTTTCAAGCGTTAAATTTAGCAGCATACCAGTAAGAGAAACACCGCTTCAGCTTTTTAACAAAATAAAAGCTTGAAAGACCCCCAGCGCTCATTGCAACCAAGATGATGGATGACCAACGATGAATCTTTGAAGTGGCGCAATTGAACCTTTTATATGAGCCAGTTTTACCAGGAGCACACTCGAAAAGAAAAGGCATGACAGGCATCTGTCAGGCTTTAGAAAAAATCAGGTGTCCTTTTATTTGGCAAGCACAAGTACCCGATGCTACGTCTATCTTGTTGGCTTGTAGAAGGCAAGAGAGTGAAATACAGCTCTATTCCAAAAAGGGGCGATACAGCTGGTGGATACGCGACGCAGACGTGACGTACACGGTAAGCGTCTGTTGTGAATTTGGGGTAACTGTACGCTTAAGCAAAGAGGTAAGGGAAGGGAGAGGGTCTCTGACCCCCGGATTGAGTAGGGGAGATGGTTCCGCAACAGAGAGGCCTGATAACTATACATACTGTATATACTGGATATGTACATATGCACATATATAAACTGAGTGTACAGTATATACATACATCATATATATACACACTGTGTGTGTGTGTGATGATTTTTATGTTTCCTTTTCTCTGTAAAAATGTAAAAAAAAATCTGATTTAAATCCATATCAATGAACTGTGCTATTAAGGTCATGTGATTTAAATGTCAAATCAATAATTCACACCTTGACTCCCACCTCAGTTCTTTGTCATTTTTGACTGTGTTGCTTCTCCTTCGTATGAACACTTCCTAATTGTACGTTTAGCGTATGAGTGGACTGTATTTTGAAGTGTAGCTTTAATGCGGGTGATTCCAACGGTAACGTTGCTTCCACGGGCGGGCGCCTATGCAGGAACTCTGTACGTGTGCGTTTGCATTTCTGTGTGGGTGCGTGCCGTCGCTCACACCCACTGGATCATTATGGGAGTTTTTATTGGTAGCCTTTGCAAAGCAAGTCTGTTATTACCAACATCAGTCACAGGCATTTAGGGAAATACTTTAGCACCCCCTCTCTCCGCACATGCACTCCAAAAGTCAGATTTGTTCACAAAATCAAGGACAGCATGCTGGAAACCTGAATTATTTAACCCCATTGATTGATGGATTGCACACACACACACACACACACACACACCGCAGCACATACTTTTATATTCCCCTCTGTGTTTCCTGGAATCGGGGGAGCAAAGCATTATAGGCTATAAAATGTAATGATTGATTATTTAAAAATAATGATCAATTACATGATATGTTATACTGTATATGTCATGTGACGTTGATGACATGGGTGACCTGCGTGATCAAACGGGAGCTCTCTGTCAACGTAATGGGTAGTAACCCTGAACTTAATGGTTGGATCAAAGAACAACCTGCACATTCTGCAACAATATTTCTTTGTTCTGGTAAAAACAAAAAAAAGTATTTATTAGTCATAAAATAATATTGCAAAACAGTTTTCATTATAGTACATCATTTATTCCAATTCTTCTTATGTAACATTATTATTACAAATATACTTGCTTAGTAATCCCTCATGTATCGCTGTTAATTGGTTCCTGTGATAAATTAATTACCACAGATTACCAGGATTCTGGATATTTCCAGGATATTTCATAAATGAAATATTTTCGTAGTTAGAGCATAGAAAACCTGTTATGACCTTAATTTTTAACATTCTTGGAGCCCTCTAGACATGAAATAACACCCCTATAGTCACCTTTACATTCGTATTAATCAACAGAGTAAAAAGAAGCCATTTCAAGAGTCTTGCTCGCGTTTGTCGCAGTTAGCATGTTTGCTAAGGGAGCTTTGTGACAGGTGGACAGGAAGCGATGTCAGGGGTTCAATGTTGAGTTCTAGCTTTTCGTGGGTAGCCCATGTTATTGGGATCATATTATCACTATTGTTATGAGTATTCTTTTATTACTACTGTTCCTATTGTGAGATCATTTAACCTGCAATAAATGCCTGTTGGTCCGCCGATCAAGTCTAGTGCTTGTGTACCGACACCGGGTGACCAGTGTGGAATCACTTTCACAGTTAGAATCTTCTTGCTTTGATTTGTATTGCAGTTCATTGTCATTTATTGTACTGAACATGTTGACTTGTATATGCAAAAGTATTGCTATGGCATGGATGGGCTCAGTGCTTCTTCTAATCATCTTCCTTCTGTGTTTTAGCTCCAGGAGACAGTCAAACGGAAACTGGATAGTGCCAGATCCCCTCTCAACGGAGACCAGAATGGTATCTGTGATGGAGGCAGCTACTCACCCACAACCAAACGGTTACGGAAGGAGGGCTCCAGTGGTTTAGACTCCCTAACAGGTCTTCCCAACAACAATGTTCCACCCATCTCTCCGCTGCACCACCAACTCGACGTGAAGCCCCTGATCGGCGGGCCCAACACTTCTACGGGAAACGGCACAAACAGCAACGGCAACCATGTAAGCCGGCCGGCGGACGAGCTGGGAAAGAATGGTGGCAGCCATCTTTCAGACATGAAGATGAACGGGTCTCTGGACTTGGAGGACAGCTTCGGCCTCCTCAAGGACCTGAAACAGGAGCCGCTGGATGACGGGGCTGGCATGGAGTCTTCGGACCCCCAGTCTCTGTCCAATCAGAACAAACTGTTTTCCGACATCAACCTCAATGACCAGGAGTGGCAGGAGCTGATTGACGAGTTGGCCAACACTGTACCCGAGGACGACATGCACGACCTCTTCAACGAGGACTTTGAGGAAAAGAAAGAGCCAGATTTTGGCCGGCCGGCAAACAATCAGACTCCAGGACCACAGGAAGCAGTCAGTAATACGACAGCACCTGGAGGGGGGGCGGTACCCCCGACATCCCTTCCACCCCCTGCTCAACCCCCGCAGGGTGGCCCACAGGTGCCTATGGGCTCACCACAGGTTAGTACGGCTAATCACATCTCGTGACACTGCCTTTACTTCAGAATTACGACTAATCACTTAGATACTGTGCTGCTTGCGAGTCAGTAGGGAAATGGTAGTTGTTTTTTTGGCAGGAGCCAGTCATCTGTCGGTATACTCACGACAAGCTTGTCAACCCTCTGGAAATGGCAGGAGGTCATTTTAATAGTCAATATAACAGTCTGGCTCACAGTGAGCTAAACTCATCACACAGCAGCTTAACACTCAAAAGGTATATAATGCATTGCATCTGCGCAAAGCATTTATTGGTGCCTGCCAGGGTGCTGCAATGATGTCAGCCTCCCTCCGGGCTCTTCTGTCTCCCTCTGGTGGCAGCATCGCAGCCGCTTGTCCTCCAATGAAACGCTTTGCTCAGACGCTTCTGTTTTTATTTTACGGTACCAGTTGATCAGGTACGGGAATCCACTGGCCAATTGTGTGCGAGTTACGCCATCCCACATTATAGTACTCAATCAAGTCTGTGCTTTCCCAGTGGATCAACTGTGACTGTAAATACAGAGACAGACGAAAGAGTGAGTGACACGGAAGAAAAAGTGAGAGATGTCGGGGAAGTCGAGTGATACAGAGAGAGAAGACAGACATGAGGGAGCCAACAGGAAACTAAACTACAAAGCATAGCAACAGTTAGGTTAGGGCAGCCCCATTTAGCATGTTTTTTGGTTTACGTTGAACATATCCGCCCAAATTTTGCCTCTGTTTGCGTACATTCTCCGGTTAGCATACAATATAGCACTGGTCTCGTTGCATTGTTAATACGATGCGTGAGCCCAGCAGTGTTCTTAATGTATTTTTAATGCAAAACGTCCTTGTTAGCATCCTGTTAGCCTGCTAATACTTGTCATGATGTCATGAGCGGTTGACTTTGTAGTACCACAAGTCTCAAAAATGAAACACATTCTACAAACATAGAAAACTATTTGAAATACATATACATTATATGATGAAAGAAAGGGATAACTGAACATTTAAGGTTACTTTACCTTCATTGAAGGCACGATTGTTGCCAAACACAAACACCACCTTCGTGTTTTGCTATAAGCTATTTCATGAATGCAGTAGTGTTTCTCACCTTATTTGATCAAAATGCTGACACTGGCAACTTTCTGAGACACCGTTTGGGGTTATTTTGCAGCCGTGGGGAAAAGACTATTGAATTCAAGAAATAACTTATGGCAAAACCCTAAGGTGGTGGTCCGTGTTGGTATCGCTGCTACATGGCAAGTTACGTCACGATAAAAACATGTTTTGATAGTTTTTTTTTTATTTATGCAAGGTGGATTTAAATTTGGGGTTTACACCACTAATGTGCTGCACGGTGGTCGTGTGGTCGTGTGGTCAGACCTCACAGCTAGGAGACCCGGGTTCAATCCCACCCTCGGCCATCTCTGTGTGGAGTTTGCATGTTCTCCCTGTGCATGCGTGGGTTTTCTCCGGGTACTCCGGTTTCCTCCCACATTCCAAAAACATGCTAGGTTAATTGGCCACTCCAAATTGTCCATAGGTATGAATGTGAGTGTGAATGGTTGTTTGTCTATATGTGCCCTGTGATTGGCTGGCCACCAGTCCAGGATGTACCCCGCCTCTCGCCCCAAGACAGCTGGGATAGGCTCCAGCACCTCTGCGACCCTCGTGAGCATAAGCGGTAGAAAATGAATGAATGAATGAATAATATAATAATTATATTTGAGATAATATACTATACCTTCCAAAAACATGCTAGGTTAATTGGCCACTCCAAATTGTCCATAGGTATGAATGTGAGTGTGAATGGTTGTTTGTCTATATGTGCCCTGTGATTGGCTGGCAACCAGTCCAGGATGTACCCCACCTCTCGCCCCAAGACAGCTGGGATAGGCTCCAGCACCCCGCGACTCTCGTGAGCATAAGCGGTAGAAAATGAATGGATGAACACAATTAATGTGATTTTTTAAATCTTTTTGTGCTCCTCAGGTCCGACCTTCATCATCAGGCCCTCAGTTTGCCACCACCGCCAATGGCACACCTCCTCAGCAGCCTTTGCAGCAGTCCCCTGCCGTTGCCATGGCGTCAGGGTCCCCATTACACAACTGTGTGGCTCGCTCTCCTCAGACCCCGACCCAGGCTCAAACGCAAGCAGTTCCAAGGCCTGGCAACGGATACATGATGAACCCAGGCCCTGGTGTAAGCCAGGCAGGTACCGGACAAACAGGGCCTGGGCTTGTCCCGGGTCAGCCAGTCGGACCAGTAACACCGGAACTTTCCCCTGCAGAGCAACTGAAAGCAATGGCTGCTCAGCAACGTGCTAAACTGTTGCAGCAAAAGCAGCAGCAACAACAGCAGCAGCAAGCGGCCAACTGGTCTCCAGCAGGCCCTCCAACCAGCCCTTATAACGCCGGTCCCTTTAACCAAGACAAACCCAACAGCCCAATGATGTATCCACCACAAGCCTTTAACACACCACAGGCCCCGCTAGGGGCTGGAATGGCCCCCAACAACGGACCCAAAGCTCCCATGAACAACTACCTCCCTCACAATCACATGGGCATGATGGGCCAGCAGCAGCAGAACAGTATCAGCCAGACCACCCTGTCCAAGCAGCAGCAGCAGCAGCAGCAGCAGCAGCAGCAGCAAACGGCAGCCATGTTGTCCTACAACAACACCAAGCCACTGAGCCACTTCAGCGGCAGTGGGGTCGACCACATCGGCCACAGGATGACTCCACCCGTGGGCGGGAACGGTCAGGTCAAGAACCCTATGTTGCCTCCCTA
This sequence comes from Doryrhamphus excisus, assembly GCF_030265055.1. Lineage (NCBI taxonomy): Eukaryota > Metazoa > Chordata > Actinopteri > Syngnathiformes > Syngnathidae > Doryrhamphus > Doryrhamphus excisus. The sequence goes on along the minus strand of NC_080466.1, from coordinate 21,937,401 downwards.
CATGGCTGGTGGAGGAGGTGGGGGCCAGGGGGCGGGGCCGGGGCAAACCCAGGGGCCAATCCCGGGGCAAACGGCCCATCTGAGCGAGGAACAGAAGCGAATGTTGCTGATGAAGCAGAAGGTGTTGAACCAGAACATCCCCTACAGCAACATGCAGCCTCACGGACAGGTAAGTTCATTGTGTAATACCGCAATCATTAGCTAACGGTGAATTAGTGCTGGAGTCTTGTCAGCACTCTGGGTCTGCCCCACCTGGAACATTTGCTTCCTTCATTTGACCTTGGAAGGCCAACCAATCATGTCCTTGTGGCAGCAATCATCCTCGGGTTTATATCATGAACAATTCGGTGAGAAAGCCAGATGAGAAAACATAAAACTATCGTCCTTTTATGAAATCTTTCAACACTGCAGCCAGGGAAGGTAAAATGGCGGCAGTTACCCCAGCAACAAGCCAGGGCTGGAAGCAGGCGTAGGAAAATGGCCTGTCGAGAGTGTATTGATGCCTCTGCAACACGACCAGCACTGATAGCCCCCCCCACCCCCCTCCTCCCCCAACACACAAGCGCACACGCTTGCACACGCTTACACACGCTTGCACACGCTTACACACACCACAGCAAACAGCAAAGCTAAACGCCTCCTTAGCTCATATCCCCAATCTGTCACAGCTGACTGATGGCTGAGATTGGACCACTAAGCCAAGCCTGCCGATGTCATTACCACATCAACCACCTTGGGCGCCTGGGGTCCGCATCCTGGTGACTGGCCTGGCGCGGCCATTTTGGATTCAGCTAGGACGCAGGTGTCTTGAATAATCCATTGGAGGAGAGATATTAAAGGGACTGTATGCAACTCACTCCCAATGGCAATTTTTGCTTTAGTGGTTTAAGGCTTATAAGGCTGTGGTTTAAAATAGTGGTTTGTACGCAACAATGATGATATTTCTCACAAACTAATACTACTAACTTATACATTTGTGTCCACCCATGCTGTATACGCGCACACAAAAGCAGTCTCAGAGACACCAACAATTTACATTCATGTTGTCATTAAGAAAAGCTTTACTTTAATCCGTCGTTTATCGCAGCTAATTGGTTCCAGACCTGACTGTGATGAGTGAATTTTAGCAAAGTAGGATTCTTCATTGATAAAGCACATTTTTTTGTAGTTGGAGCATAGAAAACCTGTTTATGGCATTCTAAATACATTCTTTTAAGATTATTACAGCCCTCTCGACATAAAATAACACCCTTATAGTCACATTTACGCTCATATTACCCAATATAGAAGACATAAGATCAACTTTTCAAAAGATATTTAAAAGATAAATAATGTGTGTTGCTGTAAATGTGTTGTGGGTTTAGGGGAGCTGAGTGGGAGGCAGACAAGAAGTGACATCAGGGCTCGGTGTGGGTCACGGCCGCAACAGTAGCCCATGTCAGGGATTATTGTGCCTGTTGTGAGATGCTAAAAACCTGTTGTTGCGGCAATCAAGTCTGATGCTTTACAGCAGGGGTGCTCACACTTTTTCAGCATGCGAGCTACTTTTAAAATGACCGAGTCAAAATGATCTACCCACTACAAAAATGCAAAACATCTATTTATTTTCAAATGTATTGAGGATTATTTGTACTTACAATGTATGTTGATGTACCTTACATAACCAAATGAGCCAATATTGCAAAACACACATAATTAACAATTAACATTTTTTGTAATTACCTCCACATTACTCCACATTTCCCTTCTTTGGTACTGCGATGGTAGAATGGCATATGAGGCAAACGCACTTCGAAAAAGACATTGTGAAAAAAAAGTCCACCTCCCATTCCGTATGGAAGTGATATGTTTTTGCCTTTTTACTTGGTCCAGCTCCTTCACTCATTTTAGTGACCATAAACTTTAGCGAGGGCTTAAAATCTAACGCAATTCGCCGACTAGCTTAGCACTTTGCATCGTTGTTTACGCATGAGCGGTGACCTAAAGGTCAAAATTCAGTTGTCATCTGACTGGTTGTCCTGTATGTCAATCAAGTAACGGGGATGGATGATAGGCTGACATCGTAAGTTCTGCTGCACTTAGAGACGTTGTTTGATTTGATTGGTCGCCCGAAGGGCAACATTCAGTTGTCATCTGAATGGCTGCCCTGTATATCAATCAAGTGACGGCATTGATGCTGGGATGATATTTTTTTAATGTCACGCCGCGATCGACCAGCGATCGACCAGTACCACCTCCGCGATCGACCGGTAGATCGCGATCGACTTAATGAGCACCCCTGCTTTACAGTAACATTTGTGACACCCAGTGACTAGTGTAGAACACTATCATCGCAACATCTTTAAATGCATCTTCTGAATGCCTTAGATTTGTATTTTACTGAATTTAGCCATGTTTATTCAGTGATAGACTGAAGTGCAACGTGACATTGGGTTATTGTACATTCAGAGATAGCTAACGTTGGTGTTGCTTGGGGTGGGGGGCACTGATGTGTCGGTGGTGGGGGTGCGAGTGGCATAGGGGACGATACTATTGTCTTTATTGATGTTTGAGCGATGCTGGTGAAGCAAATCATACAGTGCAGTGGTGTGTACAGGTAAGTACATTACTACTACAGGTTCTACTAAGTATTTAAAATCACAGGTGGGGGGAGTGAAAACAATTCTGTCCTCGAGTGGGGGCATGACAAAAACTCATTGAGAAGCATCGCTTTAAGGCCCGTGCAGTGCCTGTGGTTGTGTTTGATAGTCATTGTGTGTGTGTGTGTATCGCTGTTTCTCATCTTTCTTTGTCTCCATCTTATGCACTCATTTCTTCCGTTTTGTTCATGATATGACTTCAGTCCATCACCTCCTCCTCCTCCTCCTGCCCTCTGCTGATCCCTGTGTCTCCTGCTGCTCCTCCTCCTTGCCCACCCCACCCCCTTCCCCTCCTGCCAGAGACACTCAGCACCAATAAAAGAGCAGATTTATTAATATGGGGCCTTTGTGGCTGCCGCCTGGAGGGTTGTGTGTTTGTGCAAGCATGCGCGTGTGTGTGTGTGTTTGTGTGTGTGTGTTTCATGGATTTCGATGGGCGGCTGGGCGGGGTTTGAGAGATTTATTTGAGTGAGCAGAGGAGAACTGGAGACGAGAAAAGTAGGAGAAGAAAGCATGTGCAGAGGGGGGAAAATGACCTAACACAGAAAGGCAGGCACGGAAAGGAAGGAAAGGAGATTTATTCTAAAGTGAAAATTACAAATATGAAAAACAAAGTCAAGGACCCGCAAAGGGGAAAAAAATAAGTGAGATGCAAAGTTGGTTATTTAGTGTGTGCCAGAATTTATACCTAAATGACACCCGGATGGACTTCTGAGTCTCTCACATAGGCGGCATGAAATGCATTTGAAATACAGTCACAAAAATATGTTGTGGTTGTCGTGCACACTGGAAGAAGGACACAGGCTTATTGGGAGGGTAGTTAGTACTGTCCATTTCGTAGGCGCAGATCCTTTCACATGTTCAAGGATGCCGCCTTTATCCTATTATATGATGGTGGTAAAACATTCATTCAAAAAGCAACTGTGGTATCACACTTAATGACACAAGGCATTAAGTCTGCCTTCACGGGGAAAGGAAAGTTGATCTTTCTGCACTTTTTGGTGAAATTTGCCCATCGTTCACAATCCTTATGTGAAACAGTATATATGAACACATATTTCTTTCCCTTATCTGTGAATTATAATGCAAGAAAAAAAAAGTTAATATGAGCTAGCTTACAATGCCGTCATTGGGACACACCGATTTCGACTATGAAAAAAACGTCTTTTAAAAAACTGACTGACTAATCCTGGCCTGCCAGAGACTGGGGCATTTCATGTATTGTTTTTATTGTCATGTACAGTGCTACCTTGGCATAAGAGTGGCCCAACTAACCAGTGCTTTTCACATTTTTACAACTCTCTGATGATTGTGGCATTGAACTGCCAGCTAAATTGGACGTCCAGCTGCTGTTGAAGGATGTCAATGTGATGACCTGGCTGAAAACCAGTGTTGTGCTAGCCTTAGCCATTTAGCATGGAACATGGATTTTCAACACCTGGGTAAAACATATGTACATTATAGCAATGTGATTGATCCTATTTATGATGTAATATATATATATATATAGATATATAATATATATACTGTATAAAACTGTACATCAGAGAACGCTAGATGGTCCGTTCAATGATGCAGCTCACATTTATATGTATATATGTATATATGTATGTATATATGTATATATGTATATATATATGTATGTATGTATATATGTATATATATGTATATATATATATATGTCTGTTTCTATATATATGTATGTATATGTATGTGTGTATGTATGTGTATATATATATATATATATATATATATATATATATATATATATATATATATATGTATAAACACAAACATATATATATATATATACGTATAATGATGAATTTAATTTCCATGTATTTTAATGTGTTTTAAACGAGAATTACAATGACATTAAGTTTGCAATTTGGAGGAAATGTTTTATGACTATTGCCATGTGTTTTAGGAATTAGGTATTATTTTAAGCTGACACTGTAATCACAAAAACATGTTTGTGTCAGTGTGAGAAGTCTCACTCGCTCACATTTTGTATTTGCTGAACGTTTGTTGGCAAGTTTAAGAGCTAATATGCTAATAATAAAGAAAAATAATCCTACAAAAATATGCTTGCTGATTCTATTGGTTTAAATAGTGGCCCATAGTTCCCAAATTGATATCCTGTAACCAAAATTTTACGTAATTATCGTTGTAGTTAATTTACCACAGAGAGATTTCGCCTACTTACTATAGATAAAAACAAATTTCTATCTGTGATTAAATATGATTAATTCTCAGTTAACTGTGGATTTAAAATGTGATTAATCACAGTCAAATCTTTTAATGGATTGACAGCCCTATTTAAAACACTACCCAAACTTCTTTTCTCTGTGCATTGATACACATACTTGCATGCATGCTAGTTCTGTCAACAACAGCAGACAATACAGATACAGCAACAACACGATGTCTCCTATGGATGGCTGTGTCTTCCAGCACAAGATGTGTGCTCCAGTCCTCAGGTAAAAAATAGTGATCTTGTTGAGTCTTTGTAGCCAAATTGGGAGCTAGGTATCCACTCTTCCGTCTGTGAAGGACGCTGACTGAGTCCGCCAGATGAAGAGTTTTTTTGTGAGGGCTTTAGAGTCAAAATAAGCACTATTTCCCATGATGTCTGTTGTCAGCTAGCTCATATTAATTTGTTTTCTCACGAAAAGGAAAAGAAATATGTGTTTGTGTTTCACATAAGGATTGTGAATGATGGGCAAAATTCCAAAGAAAAGTGCACTTCCCCTTTAACCATTTGAACGGCTCGGGGTCGGTAACCTTTACTATCACAGGAGGCATTTTTCCCGATCTTCCACTGGAAAATAAAAATAGTGTGGAGCCACAAAACATCACACAGCTTATTAACACTCGTTAGTCAAACCTCGCTAGCTGACGTCTTAAGATACGTATGTGCAGAACGGTGAATTGACAAGCTTTTAGCTAACATGGCTCCACTTAACTCTCAATCAGTGAACAAATGTGGTCTCCGGTTCGAGCCCAGCTTGTGCAGGGCTGCACTGAGGGGATGACCGCAGCTACACGTGTAGGCCTACTTTGAAATAAAGGACTGGTTTTCAGAAAATCCCTCAGGCTTGTTTTGAAAATGACTTTCAACATATTTTTTGTTTTTGCTTGCTAATTTTTCAGCACATACGGGTAAGCCAGCATCGTTGGCAAAGAAGACAAAGAAATATGTCCATGCAGAAATAAACGCTCTGTTTTTTCATTGTTGGCATTCATGGTTGTCATACCGCAAGGGTAAACAGCCAGGATGCATTCATGGACTTACAAACAGTCAGATATTTTCAACTTTTTCCACACAAATTTTTGCGCTTCTAGAAGAGAGCACAATAAGGGGGTTAAAGTGCTGCGGGTTGCAAGAATTAGAGTGAGTTGTGCCGGTCGAAATATTCCGATATTATGTGGGATTGTCATCAAAGCTGATTTCTGGTCACATGACTGCAATGGGTTGGTGACATCATTGTTTTGGGAAAGAAGTGGGATGCTTGTCAACATGGAAACAACAAGCTGGCTTTTCTGGAGTTTCCCCTCTCTGGAAGCCATCCAGAGGCATTCCCAGGCCAGTTGAGAGACATGGTCTCTCCGATGTGTCCTGGGTCATCCCCCAGGCCTCCCACTGGGCGGACTTACCCTGAACCTCTCCCTGGAGACATCCTGGGTGCTGTAAGTGTGTGAGGCATATTTAAGGCTTAAACCCGGATTGTGTTGTGAGTGACCAATGGCAATTGAAGAGAAAGGGGTGTTCTGGAGCTGAATCAAATGTAATAATAAAGACAATAATAATAATGGTAATAATGGGTTGGTTTTATGTAGCGCATTTTAGCAAGGCCACCACCACACATTAGATAGACTCCCTTTATTGTCATTGCACAAAAACACAGTAGTGAAATTGCCAACGAAATGTTGTTGCCTGGCTTCCATATAATAACAGACACAAAAGAAGATAAGTAATAATAAATAATAATAATAAATAAATAACATTCATATACCAGTGCGAGCTACACTGGAAGTAAGGTGAAGTAGGTGAGTGTTTTGCCCAAGAACACAAAAGCAGTGACTGGGTGGAGCCAACCGCCAACCGCCCGGTTTCTGGATGACCTGCTGTACCTCGACCTAATAGTAATACTCAACAATAAAATAGTCATCACTACACTCACTTTTATTGCAAATGTTAATCCTCGACAGACAAGTTGATTCTGAAGTCATCAGAAATGTGACTTAGTGTCCGTGACTGGAGTCCACACCCCTTTAATCCCTATATTTATGACAACCATAGAGTGGCGAGGGATTAGTGTGTCTGTAGTTGTTGTTGTGTACATTTGCTAAAATTTTACTTCGCTTTTTGGACTTTGTACTGTCTTGGTGTTTTACACCGCAGTTTGGCACGTCTTTGTTGAAAGTATGAAGTAAAATTTGGCCTCTGCTTTTGTCCATTGTCTTTTCTTCCTGGGTTTTTGTAAACTGTCATGGTTTTGGGCGATGGATTACGGTATGTGTACAGACTCGGCTTTCAATGGCTTCTCCCTGGTACCCCGTTAGCTTAGCTTTGTGCTTGACTGAGGCGACACCAACCATGACTCGATTCTGTTTTGTTTTTCAGGTTGTGCGTTTGTGCGTTTGCGTATTTGTGTGTGTGATACGCAAACACGACTGTCACTGCTCCGTCTCCGCCTTTCCACCGTGTCGGCTAATCCGGTTAGCAGCTGCTCGGGGAAACTTCAGCCAGGCTCCTCAAAAGCTTGTTAGTCAAGCTTTAATTGTTGCTCCCTCGCATATCGCCGTGATGCTAATTTATGGCTGTTGTCGCGGTTACTGTGGCCATGCTGGTGGATGTCTCGGTGGAGAAAAGACACGGCGTGTGTGGATTGTGGGTTTATCCGAGTGATGGATTGACAGCTGCTTGCCCCAAGGAGGCCTTTCAGAACCATGCTGAGAAATTGAAGCGGGTTTGATCATTTGGATGTGTTAATAAGTCAATGTGTGTTGTCACGCATGTAGGAAACGACGGTGTCACACACTAACTACAGTATATGAAGGAGGGGGTGCCGGTGCTGATAGCCCTGTGAGTCACGACATCAGCCCCCTCATACGTGCGTATGCACACTCGACAATAAACAGGCTCTGAAAACGCCCACAGGCTTGCACACTCTGCCGAGGTCCTTCCTGCTGCATACTCTCTCCACGCCTCTCCCTTTGCTCAGGTAATTCCTCTCTGATCATTGTCTTTGTCCTCCGTTTTCATCCTGCGCCGACAACCCCCTCGGAGTCAGCAGCTGTAACGCACATGCACAGTTTCCTCACACGGGACGCACCGTGCCAACCCGTGCATCAAAAGCGTCCAATCAGTCTGGGACTTCAGCTTCCGTGCGCTTTCACTGAACTGCAGCGAAACAACCGACCAGTAGATGGCGGTTTCTCATGACCTCAATGGAAGGTGGCGTTTCAACAGCCCACGGTGCAACCTAAAAATCCTCATCAAAACGTGTGTGCTTACTAGCAACACAAGTCAAGTCCACACGGGATTGTCACTCGGGTGAAGCCGCCTCCTTCCCGCCATGTGACAAGACGCAGCAAATCAAATGCTTTATTCAGAGCAGCTTTGGCATTGGAGCGAGGCAGGCACACCAGGAAGGAAGTTGAGGGTAAAGAGCTCAGAATCTCTCTATCCTCCATCCTTTCTGGGAAAGCTTTGGGAATTCCAGTCTTTATTGGTAGTAATGCTGTTGAATTAGTAATAGTTGGATGATAAAAACAACTTCTTTTTGGACTGCTGACTCTTATTTTGAAGCAGGGGGTATTGTGTGCAGAAGCCATTAGTGGTGGTGGTGGCGGGAAAAGAAAGAACCGGGGACGACAAAGTCATTTCTCTCTCTTCCCTTCATCTGTACCCAGGAGCAGAGAGAGATATTACCCTCCCTCACGTACACAGATCCTCTACTCCTCCGTCTCTCTCGCCCCCCCCTCGATCTCTCTCTCTCTCTCTCGCACACACACATTCATAGAAGTGACTACTGCTCACTCTCTAACTCCTCCCCCCTCTCTCAGGCACACGTGTCAGGGCTTGAGCTGAGCTGCTCTCAGATCCTGTTGAGAGGCTCTGAAGATTGGGGGGGGCAAGTTAGTGTGCGTGTGGTGGTGGTAGGAGGGGGGGGGGCGCCGTGTTCTGGCGTGTATTTGCTCTAGCCGTCTCTTGTGAGATGCTCTCTGTGAAGACAAACGCCTTCCTTCTCTCTCTTCTCTCCTCCTCTCCTCGTCACAATTTTACATTTTCTTCAGTTTACTGTAGCCGTGCTCGCTTTTCGCCTGCCTCAGTTTTATATGAGTCAAATGTTTTGGTCAAATGTTGACCAAAAATTTCCTTCAGTTTTTGTATGCTCCAGTTTTTTATTGTTCCTAATTTTGTCCAGATTTTTTGCTTCAAATTTGGCCTTGGTTTTCATATTGTCATTTTTGTATGCCCTATGTTTATGTTGAAAATTTTCCACTCCAGGGTTTTGTACGATAAAGTTTTGTATGATTCATATGTTGTCATTTTCATTCATTCATTTTCTACCGCTTATCCTCACGAGGGTCACAGGGGTGCTGGAGCCTATCCCACCTGTCTTCAGGCGAGAGGCGGGGTACACCCTGGACTGGTGGCCAGCCAATCACAGGGCATATATAAACAAACAACCATTCACACTCACATTCATACCTATGGACAATTTGGAGTGGCCAATTAACCTAGCATGTTTTTGGAATGTGGGAGGAAACCGGAGTACCCGGAGAAAACCCACGCATGCACGGGGACAACATGCAAACTCCACACAGAGATGGCCGAGGGTGGAATTGAACCCTAGTGTCCTAGCTGTGAGATCTGCGCGCTAACCACTCGACCGCTGTGTCATTTTGTGGACACACAAATAGTTTTTTTTGTATACTATCACGGTTTTTGTTTGAGTCATCAAATGTTGGTTTTTCTACACGGTCTTGGTTTTCATACAACTTGTTTTTTTTTATGTTTGTATGATTTTGTTGAAAATATTTGCAGCGGTTTCTTAGAAAATTTTCACTGAAATTTGCCAGGGTTGTTGTACAATCCAGTTTTGTATGATTCGTATGTTGTCATTAAAAAAAAATTTTGTTAAAATTGAGCTAAAATTAAAAGTAAATACAAAGTTTTTTGTATACTATCTTGGTTTTTCTTTGAGCCATCAAAAACTTTGGTAAAATTTGACCTCGGTTTTGGTGCACCTTAATTTTTTTTAGGATTTTGTTGAAATTTTTTTGTTGAAATTACCAATATACAACTTGTTTTTGTAAATGGTCTCATTTTTTTGTAAACTCCAGTTCTGTATGATTCATATTTTTACATAAAAATGTTTGCCCTAAATTTACCAGGGTTTTTATGAGATCCAGTTTTGAAATATTCACATGTAAAAAAACGCAAAATGCAAAAAACGTTTTTTTTGTATACAGTCTCGGTTTTCGTACACCTCAGTTTTTTATGATTGTTCGATTTTTATGAAAATTTTACCTAAAATTTAGCTTTGTTTTCTTGTATATCGTGTCATTTTTTCATAAACCCCAGTCTGCTTGATTGCTATTTTTACGTAGAAAATGTTCACTTCAATTATTGCCTGGGTTTTTGTATACTGTCTCAGTTTTCTCTGTTTTTTTGTACGAATCCTCCATTATGGCCCACTCTCCTTACGTCTCTGGACAAAGTCACCAGTGACTCTGCAAGCAACGGCTAGCTGCTTGGTTTTGCTTATGTCGACATGAGTCAGCCAGTCCTATGGGAGATTACACACACAGAGATGTGTGTACTGTGCCTGTGTGTCTTTTATTCTGTGTCTGTGAGCCAAAAGGAGGCTGCATAACAAATAGACATCACCTCACACACACACACGCACACACACACACACATGCCCTCACACACTCCCTCAGAAAGAGAAATGCATGTTTGGTGGCTGGCGTACACACTCACAAATAGCCCGCACACACACACACACACACACACACACACACACACACACACACACACACACCAGGCAGACGCTTCCCTCATGCCAGCTCAAACTTTGGCTGCCTTCCTCGGCTGCCGGTTGCTATGGAAACCATTGCTCAAGGCACCTTCGAGCCCAAATCAATGGCTGCTCCAAGATGAGGGTAGACAGGGTTTGCTTATATATATATATATATATATATATATATATATAAACATATATATATAGTATGTGTGTGTGTTGGTGTTTACACGCGACAGCTCGTCTGTGTTTTAAACGCTTGCAGGTTTGTGTGTCTTGTAGTGACACTATCGCCAGCATTATTTGTGTAGGACAAATTGGATTTGAATAGTAACATAGTAACACAGTTAGGACATGGTGGAATGAAAATTGCTGCAAAATTAGGAAGTATGTGAGGTCAGACATTTTATTTTTTATGTAATAACGTGCTTGTTCCATGTCGCTAATCACCTTTTTTGTGTACACACACACACACACACACACACACACACACAGACATACATGAGAGATGACACAGATGTGACCCTGCCCTTGTCCCTTAAATTCACCCCATCCTGCCCATCTGCTCAGTCAGATGCAAACACACACACACACACACACAACTGGTTAGTAGCAGGTCCCACACACGCATAAGAGCAGACAGTCTTGTAAAATTGGACTGTTCACCCACCTGTGTGTGTGTGTGTGTGTCTTTACGTTAATATGTCAGCCTCCCTCTCAAACCCTGCAAGCGCCGATGTGATGCTCAAGGGAAGTGTGGGCGGGTTATTACAGGGGGGGAAGGCTCTTTGAGGATTAGGTGGAGAATTTTGCAAGTCTTGAAGAGGAGCGAGGAGGTAGTGCTGGTGGTGCCGGCAGGGAAGATCCATCAACTGTGGTGCAATTTACCTCAAACGGCATCTGACACAGCTAATCCTCTTTTAAAGGAGCCTAATCCAACATTTTGTACCTGACACCGAAGAAAAAGCATGCGTGTGCGACTGGACCTTGGTAATCAAACAGCAAAGTTGCATAAGAGGGCCTGCCAAAACCTTCCTCCACCACTGTCAAGGGAAAATCTGCCGTTGGCGCTAAAATAGACGAAAGAGGTGACAAGCTTTTTGACAATAATAAGTACAATTGAATAAAACTTGCATGCAAAGATCAGAACGAATACAACCTGAACAGATGGCTTCTAGAGAAATGTCTGACTATGTACAGCAGAGGTAGGGAACCTATGGCTTGGGAGCCAGGTTGGGCTCTTCTGATGACTGTATCTGGCTCTCAAGCATTTCTTACCACAATAAAAATGTATTTTTGCTAACATTTTAAAGTAAACCATCACAGAAATGACTGTTAAAAATAATATCAAAAATCAAAACTTTCTTATGCATTTTAATTCGTCCATCTATTTTCTACTGCAATATGGCCGACCATATCCATCTTTCCTGATGATATTTTCCAGGTCAAACACTAAAACTTGATTATTACTGGATAATGCGGTAGTCTACCTCGGTCATTGAGATGTCAACATGTAAATGTAAACTTTCCTCCTTTAGTCAAATAGCTAAAGCTGCAGAAGCAAGCCTTCTGACGAAGATGGCCAAAAGAATGAAATATACTGAGTACGGTGCAAAACCATGCAGCAGCAGAAGTTGTATTAATGGCAACAAGTATTTGATTTATTATTAGACACTGCGCTGCTCACGAAAGTGTACTGGCCACACCCCATTGGCGTGGGGTAGTGTGCCTGGTCTACATAATTAGAGCCCATTATATCTAAAACTGTTGGTCCTACATAAAAATGCACACATTTTATTGCATTCAATGTTTAAAAAAATGTATATGGCTCTCACAGATACACATTTTAAAATATCTGGCCTTCATGGCTCTTGTAGCCAAAAAGGTTCCCGACCCCTGGTGTACAGTATGCTATCAATATACTGCACTAGACAGCATATGCAAGGGGAAAGCTGATCTCCAAGACAATGAAGGGCAGACTCACATGCCTAGACACCAAAGACTATTTGAATCAGGTGGTAAGCATGTGGCGACTTCTACACAGAGATAATCATTTAAAAAAAAAAAAAGAAGGCATTAACTTGTTACTCTGTGAGCCAATGAATGGAACACCCTAATATTCACTGGTACAATTCCGTATTTAGTACCTATTATGAATAAACACTTGCCTATTTGTGACACATTCGCTCACGTGTGACTGCGTGTTGACAATGTTATCAGGCGGTGCCCATGTTCCTCTCCTCTTATGCACCGTGATAAAATGTAGGGAAGGACAGAAAGGAGACTCAGCAAGATGGAAGAGTGGAGAGGACCTTCGATATGAGTGCAGACCTGCCAACATGTGTGAATTTGTTGTACTCTGCATGCAATTTGACTCTTGAATTGGCTTGTACGTATGCTACACTGCTCTCCATTTTGTTGCCATTGGGCTGGTTTCAATTTCAAGTTCTGTCTGTACAGTACAGATAAATACATAGATATTAGCATTTTCTCAGTATTTCAAACCGTGGGAGGGGCGGACGAAAACATTTCTGTCCCCCATTGGGGGCTTGACCGTATAATTGTATTAACTTGTGTTTGATGGCAGCCTGTTATACGTTATTTATGTTAGAAATCCCTCACCGCTTGGTGCTTACATTTCGTGGCTTCACTGCTTCACGTTTTGAATGAATAAATCCTGTAAAATGTCATGTATTTATAGCCTAAATTAAGCATTTTCAATCATAAAAATGACTAAATGAACTAGAATACAAATACAAGGCATATGGAAGATGCATTCAAAGACGTTGCAATGACATGTAGTATTGTACACAGGTCACTAGGTGTCAGTAATAGACTCCCTTTATTGTCATTGCACAAAAACACAGTAGTGAAATTGCCAACGAAATGTCGTTGCCTGGCTCCCATATAATAACAGACACAAAAGAAGATAAGTAATAATAAATAATAATAATAATAATGTGGAGAATAAATAGATAGAATAGACACCAAATATGAACAACATAATGTAAAGTGCAGCGTGAACAGTAAATTGCCCAAATAATTTAAATAATTAAAATAAATAATAATAATGTAAGTAAAGGTAGAGGGGCTTATTTGGCATTGAGCAGTCTGATGGCCAGGGGGAAGTAGCTGTCTCTGAACCTGGTCGTCCCACAGCGGATGCTGCAGGGCCTTCTCCCCGATGCCAGGCGAGAGAACAGTCCATGCTGGGGGTGTGTGGGGTCAGAGCAGATCCGACGGGCTCTTGATACACACCGGCTGTTTGCTATGTCCTTAATGGGGGGGAGCTGGGTCCCGATGATCTTCTCCGCTGTCCTCACCACTCTCTGCAGTAACGTCCAGTCCGAGGCCTTGCAGCTCCCAGACCAGACGGAGATGCAGTTGGTCAGCAGGCTCTCGATGGTCCCTCTGTAGAAGGTGGTACGGATAGGAGGGGAGAGGGAGGCTCTTCTCATCCGCCGCAGGAAGTGCAGTCGCTGCTGTGCCTTCTTCGCCAGAGCGGAGGTGTGGAGTGACCAGCCGAGGTTGTCCGTGATATGCACCCCCAAGTACTTGGTTGTGTTCACAACTTCTACGGCTGTGTCGTTGATGCTGAGTGGAGTGTGGCTGGGTCTGGATCTCCTGAAGTCGACGATGATCTCCTTTGTTTTGTCAACGTTCTGGACCAGGTTGTTCGCTTTGCACCAATCCACGAGGTGTCTCACTTCCTCCCTGTAAGCCAGTTCGTTGTTGTCCTGAATGAGGCCCACAACTGTTGTGTCGTCCACGTACTTCAGGATATGGTTGCTGCTGTACTTGGGGCGACAGTCATGGGTCATCAGGGTAAACAACAGGGGGCTCAGAACACATCCCTGGGGTGAGCCGGTGTTCAGGGAGATGACACTGGATGTGTTGTCGCCCACTCTGACATACTGGGTTCTATCTGTGAGGAAGTCAAGCAGCCAGTTGCACAGGGAGGTCTTAAGGCCCAGCGGCTCCAACTTGCGTACCAGGTCCTGGGGGATGATCGTGTTGGATGCTGAGCTGAAGTCTAGGAACAGCATCCGTACATGGGTGTTTTTCTTCTCCAGGTGCTCCAGGCTCAGGTGGAGAGCAGTGGAGATGGCGTCTTCAGTGGAGCGGTTTGGCTGGTACGCGAATTGGAAAGGGTGGAGTGATGGGGGGAGTATGGAGGTGATATGGTCCTTAACCACCCTCTCGAAACATTTCATAATGGTTGATGTGAGTGCAACGGGCCGAAAGTCGTTCAGACATGTAATAGATGGTTTCTTGGGCACTGGAATTATTGTGGCGGACTTGAAACACGGGGGGACTACAGCTTGGGCCAGTGAGGTGTTGAAGATGTCTGTGAGCACGTGGGCCAGCTGGTCTGCACATTCCTTGATCACCCGTCCTGGAATGGCGTCTGGGCCTGCAGCTTTCCTCACGTTGACCTTCCTCAGGACTCTCCACACAGAAGCAGTATCAAACTTGACTGCCTGTTCATCTGGGTGGGGGGTAGCCTTCCTCGCAGGGTTATTGTTCAGAGCCTCAAACCTTCCGAAGAAGTTATTTAGCTCATTGAGGAAGCTGATGTCATTCTGGCAGGGTGCAGGTCTGGCTTTGTAGTCAGTGACAGTCTGGATGCCCTGCCACAGTTGTCTGGTGTTGCCGGGGTCCTGGAAGAAGCTTTGGATCTTCCGGCTGTGGGCACGCTTTGCCACTCTGATGGCACGGTTCAGATTTGCCCTTGCTGATCTGAGTGCCATCACATCACCAGATTTAAACGCAGCATTGCGTTCTCTTAGTCTTTCACGCACCTCCTGAGTCATCCAAGGTTTCTGGTTGGCCCGTGTGATGATCGTCTTGGTGACTGTAACCTCCTCCATGCACCACTGTATATAGCCTGTTACAGATGCAGCATACTCCCCCACATTGGTGTGTTGGTTGTATGTTGCAGCTTCTCTGAACATGTCCCATTCGGTGCACTCAAAACAGTAATGTTCCACTGATGAGACAGTAGCCACCACAAGAAGTACTGTACAGAAACTGGACATTAAAAAAAGCAGCAACAAGGACCTCTACCATGTATGAGTGCTGTGAGTATTATCTTACAGTCTTACAGTTGTATGCAAAAGTTTGGGCACCCCTAACATGAATAAATCATTGGGCCTTTGGAGCGAGTCTCACATTTTGATCCATCACATAACTGATGGACATATATATTAATATATAATATTTCAGGAGTGAATGAGGTTCAGTGGATTGTGATGTGCAATGTGCATCAACAGGTGCCAAAATATGGGCACCCCCGTCAATTGTGTTGATTCCAATACCTCCGCTTATACCAATAATTCCAATAATTATTCCAATAATACCGCTTATTTGGAACACAACATGGCTTTGGTGAGCTAATCAAGCCTTGTTTTTCTCTTTACATTCATCTCCCGTGAAGACAGGACAACATGGGCTCCTCCGAACAGCTGTCCCATGACCCGAAAACTTTCCACTGTGAGGAACATAACGAGGAGGACCACAAACACAGTTATTGTAGATTCCAGGAGTGGTGTGCTGGGAAAAATATCAAAGACAACCTACAGAGCACTTCCAAAGAGCTATGGTGTCACTGTGCATTGTTCAACAATTAGAGGCTGTCGGAGGCATCAAGACGCTCTTATTGCAAAAGGAGGCTCTACTGAACAATAATAATAATAATTGTCCATAGGTATGAATGTGAGTGTGAATGATGGTTTTTCTATATCTGCCCTGTGATTGGCTGGTACCCCGCCTCTCAGCCAAAGACAGCTGGGATAGGCTCCAGCATACCCGCGACCCGCGTGAGGATAAGCGGTAGAAAATTGATGGCTGGATGGATGTCTCATTTTCCATGAATATGTTATTATAGTGGCGGCACGGTGGTCTAGGTGTTAGCGCGCAGACGTCACAGCTAGGAGACCAGGGTTCAATCCCACCCTCGGGCATCTCTGTGTGGAGTTTGCATGTTCTCCCCGTGCATGCGTGGGTTTTCTCCGGGTACTCCGGTTTCCTCCCACATTCCAAAAACATGCTAGGTTAATTGGCCACTCCAAATTGTCCATAGGTGTCCATAGTCCAGGGTGTACCCCGCCTTACGCCCGAAGACAGCTGGGATAGGCTCCAGCAACCCCCGCGACCCTCGTGAGGAAAAGCGGTAGAAAATGAATGAATGAATGAATGTTATTATAGTGGGTAAAAGTGATTATAAGGGTGTTCGTTCATGTCTAGAGGACTCTAATAATGTTAAGAACTGTATTCAGAAGGTTGCAAACATGTTTTCTATGCACTAACTACAAAAATATTACATTTCTAAATAAGGAATCCTACTATTACACGGTGATAAACAAGGGATGACTGTATACCTGTTCAAGTCTGCCTTCGGTCAAATAGTTGATGAGTTAAAGGGGTGGAGCCAATCCAAGACATCTGCCATGACCAGGAAGGATGCCTGTCACTCTAAGTCTATGAAGCTCGTATATCAAACCAAAGGAGCAGTGAGACATCCCCAGCCGAGCGAATATAATTCACTTTCCGAGCAGAGTTGCAATTTCACAGCACTGATCATCAGTGTCATGTGGTTCATGCCGTTAGCTGCTGCACGTCTGCTGTAAGAAGACGTCTCGGCTACGACATAGACTGTAGACTAAGACTGTATATATGACTGTATGAGGCAGAACACCTTCTCTCGCCTTCCATCGGGGAAACGACTTGATGCGCATCGTATTTCTCCTTTCTTGACTCTTTCTTCTTTGCCGCTCATATTGTATTTTTTCTAGCATACACACAAGGATGTGTAGCAGTCTCACACAAGGTTGAAACTCCTGTGTGTGTGTATAACTACTGCAGTACCACTACACAATGGGTGCAAAAGGCCACTTTGGTATTTTGTAAAATACCACGCACATGTAGGTATACCAACAAGTTGTATGTACGTATATATTTGAAGAAAAATGCATCTCAGCATTGGGATATACAGTAGATGAAAAAGCCTATTATTTGTGAAATGGAGTTTTTTCTCCTTAGTATATGACGTTATCTCTTAATATTATGACTTCATTCTCATAGAATTGGACGAGTGGTTAGCGTGCAGGCCACAGAGTTAGGAGACCCGAGTTCGATTCCACCCTCGGCCATCTCTGTGTGGAGTTTGCATGTTCTCCCCGTGCATGCGTGGGTTTTCTCCGGGTACTCCGGTTTCCTCCCACATTCCAAAAACATGCTAGGTTAATTGGCCACTCCAAATTGTCCATAGGTATGAATGTGAGTGTGAATGGTTGTTTGTCTATATGTGCCCTGTGATTGGCTGGCGACCAGTCCAGGGTGTACCCCGCCTTACGCCCAAAGACAGCTGGGATAGGCTCCAGCACCCCCGCGACCCTCGTGAGGATAAGCGGTAGAAAATGAATGAATGAATGAATAATATAATAATTATATTTGAGATAATATACTATATAGAGTATGATATCAATCAATCAATAATATATCTAACATTGTAATATTGTGCCTATAAATAAAATGTATTTTTGTTATTATTATAATGACATGTATATTTTGCATATAAATTATATGTACGATGTAGTAGGGGTGTATGCTAATTATTGGTACTGATAATTATCAGCCAGGTTTCCCGATCGGCTGATAATTATCGGTATTGGAAATTGAGAGTTGGACAATATTGGCATATCATTTTTTGCCCCAAAAATATGCAACATTGCTAATTATGGTACATCTAAAACAAAACAAAAAGCATATGGACCTGAACATGGTGTGTGTGGCTCTTTTTTGCACTTTTTTTTGCTGCTTTTGATCTCGGTTGATCTTGCCGCCGCATCGTGTCTTTGGCAGCAGCCATATTGTACGCGGACCAGACAATGCACGCAAACTGTGGCGTGAATTTTCGACGTTAACCAAAAAACACGGCCCGGGGAGGACATCAACCAAGGTTCCACCATGCTGTACTTCACATTCAAGCGGTTAGCATGGCTTCTCGTCTCATCCTACTCTGTCTTGATTGGCGTGTGTGTGGTGTGTTTACTGTCCTCTGGTGATAATAGTACTACAGTAAACCTCGGATATATCGGATTCAATTGTTCCCACTGGTTTTGTCCGATATAAGCGAAATCCGTTATATGCGTATACCGGAAAATGTCCGTTTTACGCATATATCGGATTTATATCCGGTATATGCGTAAATGGGATTTTATCCGTTATAAAAAGGCACTTCCTTGACTATGTTTCCAATGTACCTGGACGCGCAGGCAACGCTGCAAACGCTGCAAATGACGTCGTATAGCGGCCTGTCACGATTTGGCGAATCGGAGCGTCACGATGCGGCCATCCGATATATGCGAGGGAAATTTCATGGAAATGCATTGGAACGGGACTGGAGATTTTGTCCGAAATAGGCGAAATCCGTTATAAAAAATCCGATATATGCAATGAATTTTTATTGGAAATGCATTACAGAAAAATCGGTTCTTTTTTATCTGTCCGTTGTGAGCGAATTTCCGATATATCCGAGTCCGATATATCCGAGGTTTACTGTAGTTAGAAATGAGTGGGGTGCAGCCTGTTGCTGCTGATTGTTCTCAACCTTGCAGAGCAGAGGTGCAGAAATAAATAGGCGGTCAACAGTAAAATGACAGGTTGACTAATTTTCACGGTCGATTACGTCGACCAATCGTGGCGGCACGGCGTCATTCCTTCACGTTCTCGGGTGAGCAGACAACTGCTAAGCTCACGTGTAATCCCTACGTAGAGATGTGAGTGGTTAGCAGTGTGTTTGTGGAAACAATGTGCTGCTTAACAATCCAGGGCTTTCATGTGAATGCATCTATTTGTTTTTCTACTCAGTTTCTCCTTGGCATAGACAACAAGCTTGGCTTGATGACATTGTGTGTGTGTGTGTGTGTGTGTGTTTGTGTGTGTGAACATGGAAGGCTGGTATATGTTTCTCCCTCTTGTGAAAAGCAATCTCCTAGACTGTGCTCATAAATCAAGGTGGGGGATGGAAATGAAGACGTTCATGCGTGCATGGTGGTGGGGTGGGGGTGCATAGCTGTGGATTTTACTCAAACGGTTTGTACCTGTCCTAAGCGGGGGGGTTGTTGTGTTGTGTTGGCTTGTGTTTGCCTTGGCTCGACGTGAGTCCGGTGTCAGCCTCAACTGATCTGTCGTTCTCGCGAGCCTGCGCTCTCATTTGCTGCTCTCTGACATTAGACCGCAGGGTGCCTCATTGAAGATGAAGAGTGATTTAGGAAACTAATGAGCCGTAATGGACAATGTGCCCTCACTGTGATGCAGTCACTCATATGGGGGAACTCTTCCTATGTCGCTCATGACAGTGAGATGAGTGAAATCCGTGCTGCAGATAATACACATTTTTTAATCCGGTGCACAACCCCACCGGATGAACAAATTACAGTAGGGGTGTGCTTTTTTGAAAAGCGAGAGGAGTACGGCCATAACAGCTCACAAACAGCTCACCCCCCAACACACGCACCTCTCATTAGCCATAAAGTTGCGGGGCTGCAAGGATACACACTGCAAAGGAGTGAGGCCTTGAGAGGAGTAGGAAAGGAGGAGGAAAAAAAGCTGATTGCAAAGCCAAATGCCACCACCCCAATGTGGGAATATTAGGAATGAACAAGGCGCGCCCATAAACAGGAACGAGCCAGTCGGCCGAATTTGTTCAAAAGTGGAGGCAAGAAGCACAAAAAGAACTTGCTCACCTAATTGTTATTAATTATTAGAATTATTTATAATGATATAATTATTATTCTAATTATATTTATTTTATATGTATTATATTATATTATTATATTTTATTATAATTATTAATTATCCATATTGGGCGGCACGGCGGTCTGGTGGTTAGTGCGCAGACCTCACAGCTAGGAGACCAGGGTTCGGTCCCCGCCCTCGGCCATCTCTGTGTGGAGTTTGCATGTTCTCCCCGTGCATGCGTGGGTTTTCTCCGGGTACTCCGGTTTCCTCCCACATTCCAAAAACATGCTAGGTTAATTGGCCACTCCAACCAGTCCAGGGTATACCCCGCCTCTCGCCCGAAGACAGCTGGGATAGGCTCCAGCACCCCCGCGACCCTCGTGAGGAAAAAGCGGTAGAAAATGAATGAATGAATGAATTATCCATATTGGTCACAGAACTACACACGACAGTGAAGACTCAGTGACACCTTGGAAAAAAGCCAGCATTTTAAGAAATGCTGCAAATGTTTTATAGACATCACAAATTGCCTGTGAGAAAATATGTGTCCACAAATGGTCATTCTACAGCTTTACAGACTGAAACATGACTTCTTAAAGGAAGGAATTCATGGAAACAGGAGCCATAAGTCAGCCCCGTCACCCGTCTATGATGTCATCAGCAGTTGACTCTGGAGATCTTTGCTAGTCTCAAAAATGTTGAGACAAAACAGACTTTTATGATTGTAGTTTTACGTGCCAAATCCAAATCAAAATTCAAGGACATGAGGAGTGAAAGTGATAAATCAACATTTAAGCTTACTTTTGCCTTCAATGAAAACGCAAGCGAGATGCCAAAACATGGACGCCACCTTTGTTTTGCTGAGTTATTTCTTGAATTAATTCGTGGTTCTCACCTTCTTCATCGAAATGTGGTGCACGCTGGGTTATTTTGCAGCCATGATCCAAATAAAAGCAGAGGTGAGAAAGTTAAAAAGGTGGAACAGGTGGAGGAGGTGGGCAAGAGGAGGATGACAAAGCAAGCTGTCCATGATGGGCAGAGACCCCCCCCCCTCCAACACACACTCACGTCACTAAGGAGCTCCATTAGTGACAGGATGATACATCCAAAGTCGTCCTGCCTAGTAGCTGCACTACCAAGGCATTGTCGATGACATCAGTGGTGCACTGAAAAAAGGCAAATGACTGTGTCATTCCTGTGAAGTGCATTTTTAAATTGCTCTAATTGGAAATCATAGTTTCCAGGTTGAATCTGATGTTTCTACTTTGCTTTAAAGCAAACGACACTCCCCCTGGACAAAATCAAATGAAACAATTGGACTTAAATGGCATTTTCACTTTAAACCGGAGGTTTCCTTGTCACGTGACCACGTCACGTCAGATGGCGCTTTTTGAGTCTGAAGTCCGCCATTACTGGTCCCTCGTATCGAAGGTGTTATTGGGGCAATGTGGGCTTGCCAGGCATAGTTCTGATTAGTTACAGGATAAACAATTCAAATTATCTCAAGGACTGTCGTCGTGTTTTGTGAGCTAATATTAGCTAAAGCAGGTTTGCATTTATTTGACATGCAAGTTAATGTATATATGTATTAGCTTAACTGATTCTGTACTCTGTACGCTGCTGTGCAATGCAAATTTCCCCACTGAGGGACGAATAAAGGCATATCTTATCTTATCTTTTGTATGTATATATATATATGTGTGTGTGTGTGTATATGTATATATATACATATGTATATATGTATAAGTGTATGTATATGTGTATGTGTATGAATATGTGTATATATACGTATACTATATACGTGTATATATACGTATGCATATATTTGTAGTATATATACATTATTATTATTATTATTATTTATTATTACTTATCTTCTTTTGTGTCTGTTATTATATGGGAGCCAGGCAACGACATTTCGTTGGCAATTTCACTACTGTGTTTTTGTGCAATGACAATAAAGGGAGTCTATGTCTACATATGTCTATATATATATATGCATGTATATGTGTATATATTATATATGTATGTATGTACATATATATGTATATATGCATATATATATGTATATATATGCATATGTATATTCATTCATTCATTTTCTACCGCTTTTTCCTCACGAGGGTCGCAGGGGGTGCTGGAGCCTATCCCAGCTGTCTTCGGGCGAGAGGCGGGGTACACCCTGGACTGGTGGCCAGCCAATCACAGGGCACATATAGACAAACAACCATTCACACTCACATTCATACCTATGGACAATTTGGAGTGGCCAATTAACCTAGCATGTTTTTGGAATGTGGGAGGAAACCGGAGTACCCGGAGAAAACCCACGCATGCACGGGGAGAACATGCAAACTCCACACAGAGATGGCCGAGGGTGGGCATATGTGTGTGTATATATGTATATATATATATACATACACACACACATATATATGTATATATATACATGCATATATATATATGTATATATATATATATATACATGTATATATATATATATGTATGTATTAGTTGTTTTTTTAACTTTAACCAGTGCTATGCATGGAGCAGTGGAGATGCCAATTTCCATGAGTGAATCCCAAAGGATTAATAATGTATTCTCTCTGTCTGTCTGTCCGTCTGATGACAGTAAAATTTAAATTATACTTTGTACTGAATCAGAAATGTAATTTGAAAAACCAAAAAAATGCATGTATCAAAATGACAGCAATTCAATTAGTTTATAACAAAGTAAAATCTATACTTATATTTAATGGTAAAAATGAGTTTTAACAAAATGATTGTTTACAGTGTTTGTTATGAATGATATATTGACTTTGTATGAATGCTTCTTTCTTTGTCTTAAGGTCAAAAATGTATTTCCAGTAAATGTATGGTTTCAATCACATCATAAATTGAATTTGAGAAAAATGAATACATTTAGGTACAACAAATTACAGTACATTTTCAAAGTTGAACCAGAGTATCATTTTTTTCAGTGTGTTTGGGAAGTGTTGGCGCTCCGAATGGATGGCATACATTTTGCCTTTGTTAGTCCCAGCAGCAAAATGCGGCACACAAGAATCCCAATATCTAAGTGCACAGCAGACTATGAAATATGATCAGCGGCAGCATGCGTAACTGTACACAAATAATAAGTACTGCACGCACACTGCTCATTTTTCATACTGTGGTGTGCAGTATACGCAGTAGTACTTCCGCCTGTGTTGACCTTGTGATATACAGCAGCGTGCCTTTTGCACCGGCAGCAGCGGCTGGTTTGTCTGCTTGAATACAACCCCATTGTCAGAGACAGCCTCTCATCCAAATGCTACAACACTGACTTGACTGGGGAGGGAATGTGTACACCTGTGTGTGTGTGTTTGTGTGAAAAGTCTCATTCACTCACACACACACACACACACACACACAAGCCGTGCATCTCCAAGTTGGATTGTTTTTTTGCCTTTTCCCTCTCATGTGGCTTCTCTGGTATGTTTGGTATTTCACAGTGCCTCTGATCGTCTCCTCAAAAGCCTTGTGGGGGAGGTGTGTGTGTGTGGCCAAAGTGTCATTTCTTCAATATGTGCTCTTGGAAGGGGGGTGGGCGGTAGAAAGGAGTGCACATGACAGTGTGATTAACACACACACACACACATTGTGGTCTGTCGCTCCGAGTTCCTTTCCTTGTTAGCCTGCATGGTCGGGATGTTACGGTCGGCTGGAGAGTCAAACGGTTGTGTGTTGACACGCACATATGTTCTTTGCGTGTGTTTGTCTAAGGAGACCAGGATGTGATTAGACACAATGGCAGTCGCTAATGGAACAGCTACCTGATCGGAGATCGTGGGGGGCTGTGTTTTGTCAAGCTCTTCATCTGCGTTTCTGATTTCCTTCCTAACTTTTGCCTCGCCATCAGGTCGCGTCTACAAGGAAGACGTCTCTCTCCCTGCCTTGCCCTCCCATGTCTCTTTGTGTCTGCTCCGTCTTTTGTCCTTTGTGTGGCACCATGTCTCTATCTCTGCCTCGCTTTCCCCTTTTCCCCCTGCCTCGTTCTCCCTCCCCTTTCCTTTGCCATTAGGCCATTTTTCCAGCAATGAGACTTGTCACCCCTCCCCTTTTCAGTTACCGCCACCCTCCCCACCTCCTCCTCCACCCCCGTGGCAGAGCGCCTATCAGAGAAACGATAACACGACGTCACTCTGTAATCTGCCGGTGGGGGCTGCTGCAGCTCTCCGCTCTCCTTCGTGGCAAATCTGTCTCATTTTTCATCTATCACTCTCTTTTTTTATTTCTCCGGTCCGACCCTCCGGCCTGTCTTTTACGCGCTGAACTTGAGACCTTGATGTGTGCGTCACTGTTAGCCACAACAGTCACCTTGGACGTCATGTCGCTATCAAATCTCCATAGTTACATGACCTTGCCCATCGCAGACTTCCACTCCATCCCCGTCTTCCATCTATCCTTCGCTCTGTCCCACTTTCTTCTGACAAGCAGCACGGAGGAGGTAAATCTCTCTGTGGCGTCCGTGTTGGCGACACTTTGCCCCTGTGGAAAACACAACAGAGCGGCGCTAAAGGAAGGCTGGGCTTGTTTGTCCCACGTTTCTTATTACAGTAATCCCTCATTTATTGAGGTTAATTGGGTCCACACACGACCATTTTTTTCAGTCCATTTTTGCCAAGTAGGATTCCTTATTTTTTACCTAGAGCATAGAGAACCTGCTAAACTTCTAAATACGGTTTCAACATGATTAGAGCCTTCTAGACATGAAATAACACCCCTACAGTCACCTTTACACTCATATTACCCGGGCTTCAGAGTGTAGTGTTATTAGGCTTGTTGTGAGATCTTTCAAACCTGCAATAAAACTCCATCAAATCTGGTGCTTGTGTGTCTCACTGAATATGATAGTAAGATTACTTGGCACCAGTGTAGATGACTGGATATGATCACAACGTCTTCCTTATATTTCTGTGGACGTGTTATCTACCTGTTGCTGTGGGATGGTTATTTCATGTTGGGTAATGACTTCCTGTTTGTTGGTGAATCGGTCACTTGGTTGACACGTGATTCCGGACTGAATATTTATAACGCAGACTGTACCTCCAGCAGTTGGAGTTGGAGTTGGAGCCCCTGCTTCCCAACATTCCCAAGAATTGCTTCCGGCTCTAACGTGATATTCTGCCACCGCCGCCGCCATCAT
The DNA here is from genome assembly GCF_030265055.1 of Doryrhamphus excisus. NCBI lineage: Eukaryota > Metazoa > Chordata > Actinopteri > Syngnathiformes > Syngnathidae > Doryrhamphus > Doryrhamphus excisus. Next base: position 21,911,794 of record NC_080466.1, on the reverse strand, counting down.
TCATTAATGCCAGGCCGGCTCTGTCAGCCGTCTGGAACAGCACAAACACTTCTTGCTGAGATTGCAGAAACGTGTCCTCCCTTTCCCTGGCTCTCTAGTGTCATTATTCCTCCGTCTGTCTTTCCTGTTTACTTTTTCACACTCCTCAGGCGTCAGGACTATTGACTGGAGGTGAGGGCTGAGCTGTTTAGGGAAAAGATTTTTTCTCCCTAATATTGTAATTCCATATGCAATTTTTAAGGTTTCACATGAGATTAGTCCTTCACTAAAGAGGCAACAACAATTCAGTGGTATTGCCTCCTTTTTTTAGGGGGGGGGGGGGGGGGGGGGTAATGCAAATATTGGTATTTGATCCGATACCAACTCAATCCAAGTCCACTGTTACTGATACCGATCCTTGAATACATTCTCAACATGTTGGCGACACAGTCAGGCGAACCTGGGTTAAAATCTACCCGTGCATGCGTGGGTTTTCTCCGGGGACTCCGGTTTCCTCCCACATTCCAAAAACATGCTAGGTTAATTGGCCTCTCCAAATTGTCCATAGGTATGAATGTGAGTGGGAATGGTTGTTTGTCTATATGTGCCCTGTGATTGGCTGGCAAACAGTCCAGGATGTATCCCGCCTCTCGCCCCAAGACAGCTGGGATAGGCTCCAGCACCCCCGCGACCCTCGTGAGGATACGCGGTAGAAAATGAATGGATGGATCGAGGAAATAGCTCATAGCAAAACAGGCAGGTGGTGTCTAAGTTGATCTCCCTGCCACATGGTGTCTTTGTAGACAATCACGTCTTCAAGGAAGATAAAAGTAACCTGAAATGTTCATTTATTCCTTTCATTCCTCATCTCAGCCGTGTATAACATTCCTCTCTTCAGAAACCTCCCCCGTTCTCTGTCTGAAGGCTGGTGACATACGGAGAAGCATTTATATGACGATGCGGTGAAGGCCTGCTGTAATGCGTATGGAATCACCTTTAGCGAGACCGCTCGCTCTCCTGCTCCAACAGCACGAGCAGCAGGAGGAAACCGTATTATTCTTCTCTGGAATGTCGCATCGGGCTAAATTTAGAGGCTCAGTTTCCGTTCGTGCTCCCCTCTCATTACACCTATCCCGTTTTTGCTTCTCTCACCCTTTTCAAATCAGCCAAACACAGTTTTTGGTGGAGAACTAAACTGTAACTCTCCACCTCCAACACATGATGGTTGTGTAGAGATGAGAGATGATGCTGATGTTAATACTGATGGTTCTTGGGTTGCGAACATGTTCCACTGACACTGACTGGAAGGATAACCCCCTTCTCTTCCTCTCATATCTCCTTGTAACAGTGCATGGAATCCATGACCCTCTAGCATTGCTTAGTCAGTCATCAAATTTCCCCACTGAGGGACGAATAAAGGCAAATCTTAAACTTGAGCTCTAATGATGGTCACGACAGTCGAGTGGTTCAAACTGACAGCTCTCTGGAGTTTTTTTTTATTTCCACGGTGAGGGCTTTCCTCTTCCTGGACGCAACGCCGGTTGGGAGACATAATGAAGTGCAACAAGTGAGCTAATAAGCAAAGTCGTTGTCCCTCACTGTGTGTTCTTCTGCCCCAGCATGAAGCACACGCTGCACTCTTGAACGTTTTATGTGTTAACAGACCAGAGATACATTTTCATTCCATTTGTGGGAGAACATGTTTGTACCACATGTACAGTAATCCCTCCTTTATTGTGATTATTTAATTCCACACCCCGCCGTCATAAGTGAATTTCTGCAAAGTAGGATTCACGACTAATAAATTCAATATTTTCGTAGTTATGGCATCAAAAACATGTTGACAATCTTCTATGTATGCTTCTTTGAACATTATTAGAGCCCGCAAGGCAACACCCCTATAGTCATTTGTATGACCCAATACAGATAGAATAAGCGTAAATGAGCCATGTAAGATGTCAATGAAACTACTGCTTGAGGAGTGTTGCAGTAAATGTGTTCCCGAGGGAACCTTAGTGAGGAGGGTAGTGCCTGACACACAGTGGCCACATGCTTCTTCTGCCTTGGATTTGTATTGTGTTGATTTTTATGCTTGAAAATGCTTAACATACGTAGACCCTTTGTGTTGTGTTATTTTGTGTGTACAGTGGTCTTCCAATCTCACGGCTTCACTCCCAAAATATGGATATTTGACATATTTTTGCCTAAATTAAGCACTTTCAATCATGAAAATGGCTGAATGGCGTAAAATACACTCATAAGACGCATTGAAAGACGATGTAGTATTCTACACTGGTCACTAGGTGTCAGTAATGTTACTACAATGTTTGGTGAGACACACAAGCACCAGGCTTGACTGCAGCAACAAGAGGCTTTTAATGCAGGTTTGAACGATAGTGGTGCCGCTGTAACCCACGGCAAGATAAAAGTCATTGTCACTTCCTGTCCGAGCCGCCGGATCACAGAGCCTGTCATGTTTTCGTCACTTTGGAGGCGGATGTCCAATCTGTTTTGGGGAATGACTGTCACTGCATTTGTAGCCCTGCCATTTAGTGTGTGTATGCATGTTTTACATTCATCAATACAGTCCCTCCCTGGCAGCCATTACCACTGATTCATGCCTCCTCCTAATGGTCCAATCATTAATGTTCTTTCGACCACAAGCTGTTTGCGGACGTGTGCGTGCTGATTTGTCTTCCTCCGTGTTTGTCCACAGCCTAATGTCTACGCACGCCATAGCATTCAGGTTGCTTGTGTCTTTGTGTGTTTCTGACTGTCCTCGGGCCGCTCTGAGTATTGATCTCGATATGGTCAATGTGCAAGGCTAACAACACCACGATATGCTGCTCTCACCCACCCACCCACAATCAAGCTCAGCAGGAATGACGCACTCCGGTCTCTGACCCGTTAGCCTACCTCGGCCACCATTAGCCAACACTAATCATCACCTCCACGCCGAGAGACCATGTTGCAAATAATAGACGTTATGCATATTTTATTGACATCTGTCTTGGCCGACATGTAAAAATGCTTAACAAACACACGCAGCTTTGTTTCCCGGACGCACAATCATTGCTTTTCTCAGGTGGAAATGTTTTCTTGTCATTGATTTCTCTGCGGCACAACCTGAAGACATGCTATTAGTCTCACAGGACACACAAACGTACACACACACACACACACACACACACATGCATGCATGAGCACGCCGGAAAGTGGAACTTGTCGATACCGAGGGTCAATCATTTCTGATAAGTCATCTGTTTGGAGAGGCATCCGACTGCACCCTTGTTTTCACCAGGCAGAAAGAGGAGAAATGACATGCTGGTGGGGGTGGGGGGGTGAGGGGGGCAAAGTACGTTGTCACCTCGGAATATTCACAATATTCAATGAATTCATGAGGACTCCAATCTCTTATCAGATATGTTATGCTAACAGACACTGTGAGGGCCAGTCCTGCTAAGAAACAAATCAAATCAAACAATGTTTATTGTCATACATTGCCATTCACCTTGACAGGGATTCAAACGCAGCCCCCTGTGCCAGGTCCACGCTCACTTAACTCGCGGTGGCATCATCTGGAGCTCTTCAGAATCTGTATTAAGGCAGAAGCAAAAGTCACCGTTTCGCCTCCTCACTCAGCCATTGTGGGTGAAACCAAATAACAGTTTTGAGTTGATCAACCAATCAGATAACAGAAACATGACATTGTTCAAGACCAGCTGGATGGCCCGCCCAAGGCGAATCTGAAATGTGATTGGTTAAAAAAACAGACACACGGCTCATGGTGTGAATCTGACATAGGACAGCACTCTTGATTTTGAAGGCCCAAGGTAGATTACATTGATACACAGAAGCTGAAATCTGATTGGACAAAAAAACTTTACCATACATACCTCTTCCTACAGCAGTGTCTCTGGTGCCCACAGCCTGGAGTCACCCAACGGAATGAAGAAATAGACTACACTAAAATGTACTGGACGTATTTGCTGGACAAATACGGACATCCCTATTGTCGGGGAAGATGCTCGTTGTTTCCGATGTCTCCCGAGGCTACGGACAACCGTAGAAGTAGAAATAAAATCAAGCAAGTGGTGGCATTAGCTTCATGGTGGCCACTGTAGAGTTTCTTATCACTCACTAACAGCAGTATGGCACAGTTCAACATTTACACGCCGGCTGAGTCATTTACTGCTCTACTTTCGTTCCGTCTCCTCTCTTCCTCTGAGGTCTTAATCCCTTCATAGTCAACGACTTAACCCCTCTCTTTCATTTCGCCCCCTTCGCTCGCGCTCAAATCCACCAGTAACCATTAACTGCAGCGTGCGTACGCCAGCAGTAAAGGAGCGCATTGCCAGGCGCCACGCTCCTGACACGTGGCCTCCCTCTCCGAATGCAAGCGATCGGTTGTTCTCTGTTCTGTCGCTTTCTTTGCCAACATGCGTGGGGGGCTCATTGGACAATTGCAAGCTGCTTAAAATGTTGTGCAGGTTCGGGGTGACAGTGGAAACTGAGGCAACCACGCCTTAGGTCCGCAGTGCAAGCCCCACCGAACCATCTTCGGCATGACTCCATGCATTGTTGTACTGAAATGTGATGGCAAAAGACCAGGGCCATCGGTTCTTCAGTGTTTATTTTAGCGTATTTGTGACCCCCCCAGTGGTACTGTGAATTAGTAGTAGCACAATTATTCTTTCAAATTTGAATTTGTGCAGCACTTTCAGTACTTGCAGTACTTTCAATACCCACTTTTCGGTATAAACACAACTCTCTATATGCACAGTTAAGCACATTTAAGTATATTTTGCAGAAATTAAGCAAATATAAGCATGAAGTGGCCAAATTATAAATGGACGGCATTTAGAACACGCATTCTAAGATGATGTGTAGTATTCTACACTGGATACTCGGTGTCAGTAATGTTACATTGATGAGACAATAGCCACCACAGGAAGTGTGTACTTTACTGTACAAAAACAAAAAGGAACTTTCTCTGTGTGATTATGTCTATATGTGATGTGTCTATTATGTCTTTGATATTGGGTAATGAGAGTATTAAGGTGACTATAGGGGTGCTATTTCATGTCTAGAGAGCTCTAACAATGTTAAAAATGATGTATTTAGAAGGTTGTAAACAGGCATTCTATTCTATGAAAGTATTTCATTCATGCATAAGGAATATAGTCGGGTTTGGAACCAATGAACAGCGATAAATGAAGGATTACTGTACACTCAATCCCCGCATATTTGTGATTCAGCATTAAATATCCGACATGCTAGCCACTCGGCCACCATGATAGAGTTAAGCTGCGAGGGATTACTTTATAAAATATCATATGAAAACGCACAAGTCTAAATAAATACATCCACGAATGGAGGAAATTCCATGCCAAACAAATCATTTTGTTATCATCCATTTTCCTTGTGTCTCAGGACAAAGTCACAAGTAAATGAGCAAACCATGGTGAGTTTAGGTTATGCCGACTGTCAATCAGACTTCCACTTTCCACTGAAAATTAGAATAGTTAGCCTCGGTTATTTTGGGACTAAACCAGTAAAATACGTACAGTACCAAAGTGAACCATGTGCTTTGATGGATACAAGGTTTGGTTATCACCCAGGCCGAAAATGACCTGACAAGCTGATGCTAGTGTAGAGAAGACTGCCATGCTCTGTTACAACATACGAAGCAGGATCACTGACTTTGATGCCTGAAAAAGTGCATTCGCTTTTTTTGGCTTCCTACAGCCGCACACGACCGCTTCGGGCTTTTGTTTAGTCTCCCGCACCTCTCTCTCCGTTTCTGCCCATCTGTTCTGCTGAGTCGGGTCTTTGTGCGGGTACGTCACCTCTCCACCTCCTTTGGAAGCACACGGTGGAGGAGGATTGGAGGTAGATTTTATTTTAGCTCTGATTCACTCACTCACTCACTCACTCATTCGCTTGAATCGGCAGCTGTTAGCCATGACAGCAATTTGCCTTTCTGGCCTATTTGTGTTTCCAGTATGGCGTTCCCTTCCCAGGCACCCAGAATAACTCCGGTCCTTGCATGTGCAGATTGTTGAGCAGTCCCGAGATTGTTTGCTTTTTGTGACCTTCTTTGGGACATACTGAATTGTTGTGTGTGCCACACGTTGATTGGGAACTCTGATCCACTTCAATAACACGTATGAAAACTGCACTTTATGTGGTTGTTCATACTAGCAAAAAAAATGCGACTTGTCAATGTGAACACAAAGCATCTGGGAGTCGAGGGACACCAAATGACAGTATGGCAGTTTGGTGAAAACTTTGGTGAAAACTTGCTGCAGCGTCTGTTCCGAGGAGCTTGTGGGTGGCAGGAACCGTGAGTCGCTTCACTGACTCTCGGGCGACATCGGCGAGTACCTTTATCTGAGTCTCGGCAAGCACAGGAATGCAATGCACGGCTTACGATGACATATAGGTCAGATATACGTATGCGACCTGGCCGTTAATACTGCAGCAGCATTGTATACATACCGGATTGATAGCCACATACAAATGAGGTCTGAGTCCCATTTGCAGTGTGTACGTAGCCCAGAACACATGCTTTCCCCTTTTCTGTTCTGTTCTGTTCTGGATTGCCACATCCAGAGCACAGCCCTCTAAAAAACATCAAAAAAGCACCAACGAGGCTGCATTGACATGCTGTGACCTGCATATAGCCACATTGTTATTGTAAAAGCTAACACAGAGGAGCTACTTTTCTGGCGTAGTGACACAGCACCTTGCCCACATTGAGGTCCTCAGGAGGTAACGCTAGCTACTGGAGTTCATGCTGCAGCTCTTATCAATATGGAAAAGTCAATAGGATTCTATAAATCATACTTGCAACTCCAACCTGAACTGTAAATAAAATAAACACGTAATTTATTCTGTCCCATTTTTGCAATGCAACCCAGCGAGTGACAAGGAACAACAAGTGGCAACAAGCATCAGTTCAGTGCTTAAAATGATCAAACATATTTGGAGGTCTTTGGATGTTTTTTAGAGGGCTTCTTCAGCGGACTGGGCGAATCCCAATGACCCGCATTGTTAGTGAAAAACTGTCAACACAAGGCGGTTGGTTGTCTGGAACACACAGAAGAGGCAAAGACTGTTCTTGTCTCACTCAGGGATTGTGGATGATGGGGCAAAGTATGTTCAGAAAGGCTGGGCTGAATGTGGGTGGTAGGGAGACAGATGAGAAGAAGCAATAATGTGAGAAAGCTGCGCAGGAGTGGAGGTATTTCCACACTCTTACGCTTTCAGTCCCATTTCTACTTTTTACAGCAGATTTCATCATATTACCGAAGGCCATTTTGGCTCTTTGTGGATAATAGGCTGTCCGTGGAATTATTGGAGATGCTGGCTTGGAGTTAATGGTCATTCTCCCTCCATATGTCCGCCTCTCCCCCGTGTTAGAGAGGGACGGGTAAGGAGGAGGAAGGATTAATGGCGTACACAGACGGCCAGACGATGGAGATCGCTGAAGGTGCAGCTCATGGAAAAGCTGCTCAACCTGGAAGACAAAAGGAATTAAAGAGCGGTTGCACTCTGATGATAGCTTTTGTGGGGTGGGTGGGCAGTAATGGAAATGTTGGTATCAATCTGATACCGAGTGCAAATTGCTGATACAGACACATGACTTTACTCGGACTTCTGGAAGGCTAGATGGATACATTTGGATGCAAATGTACACAGCAGTCATTTCCATGCACGGCGTATGGAGACGTCTATCTCATTGAATTATGGCAGAATGCAGGGAAAGGTGGGGGCAGACAAACGGGTGGAGAAATCAACATGGAGGGAGGGCAGTGAGCCGCAATGAATGGAGAGAAAGGGGCGCCGGAAGAAATGAGAGGGATGGAGAGGCTGAGGTGGGGGGGGGGCTGCTGCCCTGAGACCATGGCGGAGAGAGAGAGAGAGAGAGAGAGAGAGAGAGAGAGAGAAAGAGATGGAGAGAAGCAAAGAGTGATAGCCTCACGGCAGCACCTAATGGCTCCTCTGGAGAGAGAGGTGGAGGAGAGGATCTATGACACAGGCAGAGACAAAGAGAGGGAGAGGAAGGAGGTAAAATCCAAACATTCACTCAGAAAAAAGACGGATGAGAGGTGAGAGGGTGAAATCAAACGGAGGAGAGATCCACTGCTGGCCAATGAGACAGATGAGAGAGGAGCCTCGGGGTTAACAGAAGCAGAAGGAAGAGGGGAAGATGGATGCAGTTGCACAGTGGACAGAGAGAGCGAGGGAGGAAGGGCAGGGCTGGCTGGATGGAGGGATAGAATATTAAGGGAGGGGCTTGAGTTAGATGGAGATGAGTGATGGACAGAGGGCGGGTAGGAAGGAGTGATGAGAGGAGAACAAAAGAAACACACGGTGAAGATGAGGTCCTTTCCCATCCTAACAAGACACATGAAGGAAGGTAAACAGAGACGAGAGGAAGAACATGGTTCTACCAACAGCACTCAGCCCACAGTTCTTTACGGAAAAGACCCCCAGTACTTGCTGTTAACACCACCTCTGATTGGTCCTCAGTACAGCTATATAGTGTAGTGTACACGTCGGCAGTAGAGCAGCTTACAAAAGGAGAGAAGTCCGCCTATGATGACATAAACACATCAATCTCTGAAGATGCTATTACCCCGACTAAAAACATCTCTACCACCTATCGAAATGTCTCTTTAAGGTCTCCATGGTGACGGTTTCCAGGGTGATTTAGCATAGCACCTGGTCCCTCTTAGGGTGGCACAAGCGTTGGCTCTCCACGATTGCTCCCCGGCCACCGATGATCTCATCCCTTCCCCGGCGCTCCTTTTCATTCTCCAGATGATGCGCCTCTGTCTCCCACCCTCTTATCGTATTCCGCCGTCTGTCGCGTCTTATCGTGCTGAATGATCGGCATCGCGGGTGCGACCATAAGCAGAGCAGCTTCCACAAACGGCCTCTGTTCTGAGCCAATGCATCAGTGTCAAAGCAGTGATGACATCTTCATTTGGGGTCCTGAAATGGTTGTACAATTCGGAAGTCCACCGCATTTTAGGGGGGAAGAAAAGGTAGAAATGGCCTCCTTGTTCTCCTGGTGCTGATTGGTTGATCTTGGAATTTGTTGGAAGGACGTACTCCCTTGTTTGTTAACTGGTTCCAGACCCGACCGTGATAAGTTCAAGTAGCATTCCTTTTTATGAATGGAACATTTTTGTAGTCCGATGGTTTGGTTTTGTCCGATATAAGCGAAATCCGTTATATGTGTATACCGGAAAATGTCCATTTTACGCATATATCGGATTTATATCCGGTATATGCGTAAATGGGATTTTATCCGTTATAAAAAGGCACTTCCTTGACTATGTTTCCAATGTACCTGGACGCGCAGGCAACGCTGCAAATGACGTCGTATAGCGGCCTGTCACGATTCGGCGAATCGGAGCGCCACGATGCGGCCATCCGATATATGCGAGGGAAATTTAATGGAAATGCATTGGAACGGGACTGGAGATTTTGTCCGAAATAGGCGAAATCCGTTATAAAAAATCCGATATATGCAATGAATTTTTATTGGAAATGCATTACAGAAAAATCGGTTCTTTTTTATCTGTCCGTTGTGAGCGAATTTCCGATATATCCGAGTCTGATATATCCGAGGTTTACTGTAGTAGATAATAATCAGAAATCCCATAGTGTGTATATACTGCTATACATATATCTCATTCATATTTTATATCATCTTGTAAACTGTATTGTATATAATCCTGGGTAAAACTGTTTATTTGTCAGGTTCAAACTCCTGTGACACTTGTAAAAACACTTTTGTAACGCTGTGTACATTTGCATCCATATGCAGTTCACACTCCTCTCTTTTTATTCTCTTTCGGGGGTCCCTAATACATGGTCGTGCAACTCTAAGGGGGGGGAGAAGGCAGTTGCACAAGCTGTTTTGTCTATGTGTGTGTGTATATGTGAGAGTAATTACTTTTATTGTTTTATGAGTTCTTATCTTGACACATTCTTGCAGGATTAACATGAGGATCTGCAGGGTTACTGTTGGTGCATCCAGGCACCTCCAGGACCTGGGGGTCGCTGGGGGTCTCTATCAGGGTCACGGGAACATTCCCTCTTCAGCACATTCAAACACTTTCTATTGTCTAAGGAAATTGATATAAGGGTGATAACTAACACTATATTCATTCTTTCTACATTTTATTCTAACATGTTTATAAACAGGCTGTTTATATTTTTTAGTTTTAGATTGGAAGATTTTTTTTACTGTTTTAACTGGTTCCGTCCCCTTTGCTGCTGTGCAATGTAAATTTTTTCCACTAAGGGATGAATAAAGGTTCATCTAATCTAATCTAAAATAAGACATTTTAGACATACATGGAGTGAAATGTTAGCATTTACAGACCATTGTCTGATCAGTGTAATATTACTGCCAGCCAGTAACCAGTGTACTACTCTGGTAGCAGAGTACTACAGTAATGCAGCTGCTTGTAGTTAAGGAGAGACCCGCCATGACTTCAGTCATGTTTGTAGTGAACATTCACACAGGAGCTGCTGTCGCCCGCATCTCACACGCTGTCCACGCTGCTACCATGCCAACACTCAGCAGTCAATGTTAACTAGCTGACGTCACACACGTCACTCACCTGGCCAAGATACTGCATTCATGTATATAATACATATCACTTCGTCTGAATCCTTATGTTACTAATAATAGGCCGTGTTCAACCACACAAGGTTCATTTTTAAAAACGTCTGGCACAAATGCATGCCGGATTATTTTGCAGCTGTGATTAAAAGAAAAGCGGATACTTTTGAATCGGCCAATGAGAATCTTCCCATGCCACACCTGTGAGGTGGATGAAACGTGAACGCTCACCAAGATTTCGACATTTAGACAGTAGAGTGTACAGTATGTGAGAGCTTTGCGTGCATAGAAAACGATTGACATCTTTTGTGTTCAGCACATGAAAAATGGGAGCAACAGTGCTGTATTTATATTTTTGTTGCGTGAATTAGTCAAGTCCAACATTTCCCAGCACTTCTGCTAAGCACCAGATTGAGTCACGGGTCTAATTCATCTGTGAGTGTGTGTAGTTGCTTGCAAACTGCTGGTACAGGCTGTGTTTTCCTGGGCACGCTAATGTTCTGTGTGTTTGTGGAGTTTAGAAATAGGCCAGTTCTGGTTTAAAGCTGGGAGATGTTTGAGATTAAAGTGTGGGGCGGGTAAAAGACTGCTCTCCAACAATTTAAATATAACTCTCTTTGGGGACAAAGTGAGTATATGAGTTTGAGGAGGTGGTGTGAGGGAAGGTGGGTGGATGTGTTCTTCGCATGAGGAAACGCTGGCTCCGCTTCCATACATCCTCACGTCCTTGCGGTTGGAAGTGTGTGGGTCAAAGTGATGTGTTCTTCACACGTGAAGCTCTGGGGATATTTGAATATTGTCGGGTCTGGCTCCACCATCTGCTTGGTGTTATCATGGATGTTGTGGTGCTGTATCTATGGCGCTGGATGTTCTTGCACTGTATCTATGGCGCCGGATGTTCTTGTGCCTTTGTGGATCTTTGTTTGGTTTTAGTCAACATGCGAATCACATTGAAAGTGTCAAATGCACGTTGACAAGAAGCCACCACCACGGTGCTGTTCAACCGCAAAGACGCCACTAAGCTTAAGTCTTTACACCGGAACCCGTTTAATAAGCTGCCGCCGTTTAGGTGGACAACCCGTCTGTCGACCGACTCGAGTTCTGATCCGTCATGGAGCATAGAAAACCTTCTTAATACAGTTTTAACATCATTAGAGCCCTCTAAACATGAAATAACACCCCGTAGTAACTTTTACTACATATTACCCAATATAGTAGACATAAGACTCGTGCTGGTGTGTTGTTGTAATTGTGGTCCTGCGCTGGGGGAGCTGAGAGGGGTGCGGACAGGAAGTGACGTCAGATGTTTAGAATTGGCCTAGGTTTCGTGGCGCTGGTGAGTCTCTTCGAACCTTATGACACCTAGTGACCAGCTGGCGAGCACCAAGGAAGAAGAAGAGGCTTGGTTAAAAAAATCATAAAAAGAGCGGGCAGCATTGGCAACACATTGATATGCACCACCAATGCACCAGAATGCACCACCAACATGATTAAACACCTCCAGATTCGCCAGAGCGCCCCGTTGTTGATGCGCTACGTCGGATGTCCTCTAAGCATCGTGACGATCACAGAAGTCAAACAATAAGCTACATATGTCTCTTGCCAGTCTTATCGAGGGTTTCAGGATTCTCGCTGATACGGATGTCTGGTGTCAATAAAGGACGGGATCCACAGCTGCGAGATGCACGTTTGTTCATATACGCAGCGCATCCTGTTTACTTGTGCTAACAAAATAAGGGCGTCATAAAATATAGCTTACACCAGGGGTGGGCAAACTTTTTGACTCGCGGGCCGCATTGATTTAATAAAATTGACGGGGGGGGGGGGCAGACTGTATAGTATTTTACACGTGACAGTCCAATGGTACACGTATATTTTTACACATATTTTACACGTAAAAGTGTCATGTAGTCTGCTATATGTGCACTTTGAGATCATTTATTTGATGTAAAGTGCGTTATAAATTAATAATAATAATTATTATTATTATTGTTATTATTATTACGACCAGTCCAGGGTGTACCCCACCTCTCGCCCCAAGACAACTGGGATAGGCCCCAGCACCCCCGCGACCCTCGTGAGGATAAGCGGTAAAAAATGAATGAATTATTATTATTATTATTAGTAGTAGTAGTAGTATTACGACCAGTCCAGGCTGTACCCCACCTCTCGCCCCAAGACAGCTGGGATAGGCTCCAGCACCCCCACGACCCTCGTGAGGATAAGCGGTAGAAAATGAATGAATTATTATTATTATTATTATTATTATTATTATTATTATTATTATTATTATTATTATTATTATTATTATTATTATTATTATTATTATTATTATTATTATTACGACCAGTCCAGGGTGTACCCCGCCTCTCGCCCCAAGACAGCTGGGATAGGCTCCAGCACCCCCGCGACCCTCGTGAGGATAAGCGGTAGAAAATGAATGAATTATTATTATTATTATTATTATTATTATTATTATTATTATTACGACCAGTCCAGGGTGTACCCCGCCTCTCGCCCCAAGACAGCTGGGATAGGCTCCAGCACCCCCGCGACCCTCGTGAGGATAAGCGATAGAAAATGAATGTATTATTATTATTATTAATTTTTTTTTAGATTATTATTATGTGCTTGTGTCCCTTTTTCAGGAGCATTTTGTAAACAACAGACCACATCAAATAACGAAATTGATAAAACAGCTACTTCAACCATCAAAAGGTTGTCTCAAGCCATGATGCCAGGTTGTACGTTGAGTTTAAATGAAATATTTTGGAAAGAACAGGCGGGCCATATTCAAATACTTGGCGGGCCGGATGTGGCCCCCGGGCCGTAGTTTGCCCACCCCTGGCTTACACCAACACTGAGGCGGCGAAGTATACTAGCGCTGATATGGTAGCTCAAGTTGTTAGATATTCTGCACCCTGGTTAGTGCATGTTGAAGTCACACACTCACCGTCACATAAACAGCATATGTCGCAAATATGTGAAAATAGATCTGTTGGAAATTCCTCGTATAGACGATAAAAACTTCATGTCACGGGGAAGTTCATCCGGATAGTTCGTCTCTGGTGAGCCCCCTTATTTAAACCATGAAAACATTTATGACCCTGCCTCTTACAGTACAAGCATTGGAATCAAGAATCATTAGGAAACGAGGAATCAGATTCATAACCGGAATCGTTCAGATTCAAACGATTCTCAACCCTCTGGCTAAATTGGCAACACGGATCCCTCTTCTTATTATAATGTGTTTATGACTGAGGGCAAACCGGTAGCACAGATTGGTTGTGCTGACAACCGCTTATGTCGACATCAGTCAGCCAATCGGAGGGATGTACACTGGATACGCAACGTACAATTAGTGATGAGAATTAGTAAAAAGCAAACAAAAAAAACCCTCCAGTATGTCCAAAGGTACACCATATACAGTATATCCGCCACACAATGCATGCATGAGCCTCTTGAATATTATTTAGCAACAGAAATTCAGTGGCTGATGGGCAGGGGTGGGATTTATAACATAGTTTTTGTTTGGTAGGCACAACAGTGATAACAAAAATGAAGAAACTACAGCAAGTGGTACCACATGTGGCCTGTTTTTAGCTGGTACCCTGTCAGAGTAGTCTAATTTGGGGATTTTGGGCCAAAAAGTTGTCTTATTGGAATTTTTTCTCCAAAAATAGGCCCACCGTAAGTGGGTAATGAGTTATAAATAAATGATAAAAGAAGTACCACCATTTTTATATGTCTTTATACTCCACTGATGGCATTGTGATTTTTTGATGATTTTGACAGCTCTTAGTTACTGTGAGTTTCAAAAGTTCAACTTATTTAACAATCCTGCCTTAACAGTTGGGGTGAGGTGAACCCAAGTAAATACAGTATATGTAAGTCAGTACTGGAAGTAAAACAGGCCAGCAGTGTGGATTATGTATAGATGCAGCTCGGAGAAACACCTTGGCTGTGTTCGAAAGCGCATACTTACCTTGTACTCATACTAACTCTTTGAGTACTACACTGGCAGTATGCCATTTTTTTCGTATACGAGAAGTTCCCGGATGCATACTGCATTCGCCAGAAATGTTGAGTATGTATCATCAGCTTACTACTCACACTCAAATTACCCAGGATGCAACACGACGTGACGTCACCGCAAAAAAAAAACTTCGGCTGAACACTGAGCAGCAGGATGGACCAAACGGTGATGTCAAGCAGGATGTATTGTGAGTTGGTTTGCTTCTTGTTTTCAAAGTAAAAGCAGTGATTTATCACTATGTTTTTTGTATGAAAAAAGTAAGGAGGTGTTTTCTTTTGTGAAAATAACCGGAAGTGCTTTGCTCACTTTGGCTAGCTTAAATTTTGCCGAATTCGTCCAAACTAAATTATAAACGGTTGGTATTTGTACATATAATTGGCACACTCGGGATCTAAACGGCCACTTTCTTGCCTGATTAAAAAAAAAATCTCAATAAAGTGATATATTTAAAGAATTTAGCGCTTTAGAGTGAAATCAGCTTTAGCCTGTCGGTTTCAGGTCGGGTAGGAGCGCAATGCATTGTGGGTTATCATGTAGTACGCTGTAGTATAAACGCTTTGCATACTGTCTGATGGATTGGGGATGCAGTATGGCGTGTGGATAGTATGGGCATGGAAGTATGTAGTAGTTAGTATGCGGTTTCGAACACAGCCCTTCTCTAACCTTCTCTTGCTAGCCTGACGACCTGGCTAAAGGCTACACCGTGACTCTGATTCCATCCGATTCCATTTATAGGTTCAATGTGTTTCATCGGTGTGTGAGGCATATTTTGGGCTAAAACCAGGATTGTGTTGTGAGTGAACAATGGTAATTGAAGAGAGAAGGGTGGGGGTGTTCTGCAGCTCAATCTAATCTAATGATTACAACAGTCGTTTTTATTGCAAATGTTGATCAGAGGAGAACATTGCCTGTGGTTAAACCTGCCCCAAAGCAGGATTCAGAATACAAGCCCTAAAGGGGCAGAAGGATGCGCTCAGTCAGCACAGTGCTGTGTACTGCGGCAGTCAGAGACAGGACAGGTGTACTAACTCTTCCATTACTCAACTTGATTGGACCTGCAGTGTAAAGAAGCAGTTGTCCATCTCAGCTCCGCCTTGGTGAGCACACACAGACTCCCAGGTACCAATGTCTTTTGCAGTGTGTGTGTGTGTGTCTAAGTAATTTCTTACACTTTTTCCACACACAACGAAAACACACGCCTTTCTGCTTTGCTGAGCGATAGGAATGCAATGAACTCCCCTTCCTGCTTCACATGTAATGTAATTGCCGGGGCTCTGCATGCTTCCTAACCCAATAAAACGAATAGCCCCCACCACACGCAAAAACACACACACACACACACACACACCCAACCTCCACCAGCTACTGGTGGAAAGGCTGGACTGTGGCTCCGATATCGTCCTGCACTTCATTACCAATACCGATATCACCAATACCAATATAAGCAGCAGCTCTTCCCTCAAACTAATATTCTGTAATCAACACATTGGTTGCTTACATTGGAATGTGCCAAGATCAGCGGGGTTGTTAGAGGGACAGGAAACTGTTTGGGAAGTTGGAGGAGCATGTTCATGCTTGGACATCGCTTGTGGTGTCACCCACGGCGCAGTAATGGGTCCACACATCTGGGTGGGTTGAAAAATATACAAACTCGTGTTGCAGTAATCCTTCGTTTATCACTTCCAGATGCAACCGTGATAAGGTCATTTCCACCAAGTAGGATTCCAGGTTTATAAACTGAATATTTTTGTGTTTACGATCCTCTAAATATGGTTTTTAACCAGCAATTATTAGAACCATGTAGACATGAAATGGACCCATATAGTCATATTTGTCATCACTTGTACTACCCAAAATAGTATAATAAATATAAGCCATTTAAGACAGTTTGGTCAATGGTGGACAGGAAGTGACGCCGGAAGTTCAGAGTTGAATTTTAGTTGTTGTGGACTATGACCGCAACCTGTTATTATTATGATGAGTATGTTATTATTATTGTCCCTGTTGTGAGATAACATAAAGCTGCGATAAAAGACAATTGTGCAAGTCTGGTGCTTCGGTGATGGTGTCATCGAACAATTGCCGACACCTGGTAACCAATCTGCAGTACTACATTCACACGTTGGTGGATTTAATGACGGTACTGTACTATGCTATATGAAAGTGTACTGTATTTGTATTTTAGTTTATTTGGTCATTTTGATGCTTGGAAATGCTCAACTCATTTGCTCTCAAAGACATATTTATACGTCTTTTATGTTGTTGGTTTTATGGTTTTTGCATGAGAGGCACAAAGAGGTGATGATGCAACGCCACAATAGAAGAGAGCATGTTCGGTTTGAGGTTACAGCACTGAAGGGGAATTTCAGCCAGTTGCAAATGTGAAAATTAAATAGTAAATAGTTTATGGTGTAATATTTGTACAAAAATATATATTTTCATGTAAAACGACCATTTTTGTGTTGTTGATGTTGTGGCAATGTTGTTCATACATCATGGCTAAATATGTATGGCTACATTTGTGTCAAATGCTTGAAAAAAATCCAGTTTTCTCCCTTTTTTGTTGATAATTTGCATAATTGGACAGAGATTTTTCGTTAAAAATGTGCAACATTAGCTCACGTTGTTAAACTTTATTGAACAACAGAACATGTAGTTATTGACTCGCAGCTATTTTAACCTTCTAACTATCGGGGAAAACATCCATGGTGTTTCCTAGGCTACAGTAAGTGTACACTGGTTCACATCATTGCAAATCTAATGTCTCACTAGCCTTGCTGCTGGACGACCCAGCATGCTTTGTGGGAATTTAGTAAATAACAGTTACAAGTTGCGTATTTGTTGTGAGCACGTTGTGGTTATTAGCAACATGCTTGCAGGATGGTATCTCATTGTCGTCGAGCGTTTGCACTGCGTGGTCAAAGCCCGCATTGAGATACTGTGGACTACGTCGTCGATGTCTGCCAATATGTGAGGTGCGACAAGGCACGGCAGCTGTAGCTTCTGATCCAAAAGCCATCTGCTCCTCAGCGCAGCAACTGTTGCTTTCTCAGCACGGTGACATTGCGGTGAGCACATCTGCCTCATGGTCACAAGATCCGGGTTGGAACCTCCGTTGGAACATCTCTGTGGGGAGTTTGCATGTTCTCCCCGTGCATGTGGGGGCTTTGTCCAGCGTCCTCCCATGTCCCCAAAACATGTTAGCTTCACTGTAGACCCTTCATTGTCCATAGGCGTGAATGTAAACGCTTGTTTCTATACATGTGTCCTATGATTGGCTGGTGACCAACTCCAATGAGGACTCTATAGAAAATGGATGGATGCCATCATTTACTGCTCCTTGATCTTCACCTCTCCTCGTCTTCTTCCCTCTCAAATGTCATCTTCCGCTTCATTTGGCAGCCTTTTCTAAGCAGTGCTTCTTCTTTTCTCTACTGTATTCAGTGTACATGTACACGGCACATACTCACAACACCTCGGTCACCCAGGACCCCGTGTTTTCCAGAAGATTGAGGAGGAGTTTGATTGTGGCGTCTTTAGAGAGATGTGACAAAAGGCTAGTGCGGGGTAGACGGCAGAATCGTAGATCAGAGCCGTCATGATTGAGCCATCTGCTAAGAGGAGACCGGTGACACACACACACACACACACACACACTGGTGTTTGAAGGTCACCACTGCCACCTGTTGATCAGTTTCTGGAACTACGCCTCTTGCCTCAGTGGCTCACTATATCTGACCGTGCTTCATGCAGCTTCATACCTGGAGATGAAAGCATCCATCAGTCCAACGTGGACGAGTACCTCCCCGCCTTTACACTCCCGCCATGGCTGCCATTTTGTAAAGTCATCCTGCAGTGAAAATACTCAGCCTGGCAATTCCAAATATCCATTTTGTCTTTACCCATTCTGTGTTTTTTCCAGTCTAAACAATGTCCACTTTCAGTTCAGCTTTTCAGGCTTTAAAAGATTCATAACCCAACCCCCCCCCCCCCCCCCCCCCCCCCCCGTGCAGGCTATTTGGTCTTATTAGAGATTAGCATACAGCGAATAGAGCGGGAAGTGCTTTTTATATGCTAATAAGGAAATAATGCATACAGCAAGGACCAAGCGTTACAGCCTCGTGAGGGCTAAGGACAGTATGTTGGCTCAATCTGCAGTCATAGATCCCACACCCTCTCATGCTTATACGTACATTAGCGGCTGCTTTTATGTACAAGGCATGTGTACCCATCATTGTAGCTTCAATGTGACGCTCACATTGGAAATTAGCAAAACTTGGCACAAAAATGAAGAGCAGCTTCTTGATTGTTTTTCAGACTTTTGGCTTTTTTGTAAACGTAATTCAGCGAAACTTGTTTAAGTCTGTGACCCCTCAGACTGACATCTTCTTATTCTGTGGCAGACCAGGTGCATTACAACATTCATTCATTCATTTTCTACCGCTTTTTCCTCATGAGGGTCGCGGGGGGTGCCGGAGCCCATCCCAGCTGTCTTCGGTACACCCTGGACTGGTGGCCAGCCAATCACAGGGCACATATAGACAAACAACCATTCACACTCACATTCATACCTATGGACAATTTGGAGTGGCCAATTAACCTAGCATGTTTTTGGAATGTGGGAGGAAACCGGAGTACCCGGAGAAAACCCACGCATGCACGGGGAGAACATGCAAACTCCACACAGAGATGCCCGAGGGTGGGATTGAACCCTGGTCTCCTAGCTGTGAGGTCTGCGCGCTAACCCCTAGACCACCGTGCCGCCCGCATTACAACATGTTTATGAGAAAGGTGGAACAGGTATTTGTGGTGGTCCAAATTTATTTGGAAAGTTAAATTTCCCCACTGAGGGACGAATAAAGGCATATCTTAATCTTAATCTTAATCTTAATCTTAATCTTAACGTAACCTGAGCTGTGAATCCGTCACCTTTGGTGTCAGATTGACTGACGACACCACCAACTGCATTGATTGAAAGATTGCCTCTTTACTGTCTTCCAGGAACAAGGTGTGGTGGGAATGTCCCGGCCACCGGGCTCCATCCCTCCTCCACACCCCGCAGGTGGCGTGGCCTCGGGGGTGGGGCCCAACCAGGGTTCTGGCCCGCCTCCGGGCTACGTGGGCAACCAGCAGCAGGCGGCCATGATGAAGCAGATGATGGCGATGGAGCAGGAGAAGAGGGTGCAGATGCACATGATGGAGCAGCAGAAGCAGCAGCTCTTCCGGGAGCAGAGGCAGCAGCAACAGCAGCAACTACTGGCCGAGCAGGTGTGACATGTCATCATCGTGTTTGATATTTCGTATATGTTGGCGTCTGCAAATCACTTCACTCAATTCACTCACTTCACTCACTTCACGTCCTCTAAAGATCTTTCTTCTATCGACTCTCCCATGTGTTTCATAACAAACAATATGTTTGTGTGCTTGTGTTTGCGTGTAGCTCCAGCAGCAGCATCTTCCAAGACAGATGGGCCAAGGCCAGAGGAATCCCTACCCTCAAGTCAGTCAGTATCAAGGTAAACAAACACACTCAACTTCTGTCAATAGATTTGGGGAGAGGACGTATTTGATCTACGGCTGATTTTCCAGTCCCTTTTTATGGGAGGTTCATTTGAACAGCAACAAATATCCAGAAAAACATTAAATAAACTTTGTAAATGTGTTTGTTTTTGAGACAGTGAAATAAATATTTGAAGCCCATGAGAAAACACTGTTTTGAATGGTAAAAAGATAAAAAAAAAAAAAAAGATAATAGTCAATCAATGCATAATTAATGATCTCAAGGGAGTTGGGAGCCGTTCTTCAAACACCTGAATAATTCACACCAAGCTTGAGAGACACTTGTGACGTGGTCACATGAGGCTGGAATTGAGATCAACCTGGCTCACCGTCAAACACGCAGGTGGAAACCTTCTGCTTTGGGGACGTTTCTCTGCTTAGGCTACGGGAGGACCGCCCTGAGGGGCTGATGAAAGGAGCGCCCCGGATTGTAACAGCATGGGAACTTGGGTCGCCAGGGGGTCATCCAGCATGACAATCACCCAAGACAACAAAGCAGGGCTGTCAATTGATTCAAATATTTAATCGGGATCCATTCATAGTTAACTTGTAATTTATCACAGATATAAAGTTGTTATATATACACGCTTAAGTTTACCTTTGAAAGATCATTTCTAAGGTTTTAATACACCTATCAACATGAAGTGGGTAATATCTTTGTTTTATGTACATTTTTGCATTCCGGTTATTTAAACAACAACAATGTACAACAGGTAGACATTGCTAAGGTAAACTGTCCATCACTTAAATATCATTCTCTTCGAGCAAAATATAGTTGTGACTAAAATTAGTAATAAAGGTTTGCAAAGACAACTAAGTGAAATGAAAACAAAGTCTTTCAACATGCAAGTTTTATTGTGTTCTCTTTTACAAACTCAGCAGTTCAAGCAAAAATTCTAATACATAAATTGCAAAATTGCATAAACTGCAGTGCTCCACCAGTTTCTCCTGCTGAGTCCAGCAAACGGCATTCAAGACTCGACGTACTCTGGTGACAGTTCGGGTCATAGCGACAGTCGATACAAATAACTTTGGTCTTGTCGAGAGCCATCTGCCGGGGCTTTGAAGCTAAACTTGCCATTCAAATACTCTTTGGTCAATCTGCTCAATATTTGCTCCCGCTTGTGGCGCCACATCATCTGCCGCTGCGTTTCCTAAAACTACCATGTGGGCCGAGGGTGAAACAACTCGTTATTATCACTTTAACTTTGACAGGCTCCATTGCATTTTGTTTTTTTTTTTAAATATCTATCAATCAAGCAAATACTGCCAACCGTTAAATAATGTTTTTCCTCAATGCTTTTTCCAAAAAAAGATGGCTCGTTCATGTCTTTGTCAGGAGTAAACAAATTGAGCATCAGTGATTTCCCCCAGTGTGCAAGCAGCTGCACTTTCTGAACATCACACTGAATTCAAAGCTCATCTTCTCGGTCTGTCTCTGTCAGATATATTATTTGGCGTTCAGATGCGCTTTTGCCTCCCTCTCTGTTTTTTTTCATGTGAATATTCCTGCTCTGCTTGTTACCACGGCAACTTGTCTGTCCTGGATCCCCCAGAGTTCCGGTGAAGTCAGAGATGGATGAGAGGAGTGAAGTGGGAGCGACGACGGAGGGGGTGGGTGGCAACGAGAAGAATAGGTAGATGATCTGGAACGTGGAGAGGCTGAGAAGAACGACAGAGTGACAGAGAGTGGGTGCGAGGATGATGGGGAGATGAAGAGCGAGGAGGAAAGTCAAGTTTAAAGCCGTTTCTGGCAATCGGAGCATATCTCACTGAAAGTCCAGGAGACACGTGGAAGCCAAGAGAACCAGTTTTGTATTCCTGCCATCTGTCTACAAAGAAAAACTCCATTAGTAGCCCCTCAGATCACATGTTTTTATACAGTAGTTACATTCCACTCTAGCCAACCAATGGCCCATAAACGACAAACGTCTCACTCATCCACCTTTCAACTCTCCTGCTGATGTTCTCCTCCAATTTTGGATCCTTTGCAGTAAATGGGAGAGTTGTAATAATTATAAGATATAAGATTAGTCCTAAATATGCCTCCCACACGTATTTCAAGTCGAGACTCACCACGCACTCGTCAATGATAACATGAACAGATGGCGTCGGAGTCACAGTGTAGAGCAGGGGTGCCCGTCACGTCCGTCGTCAAGGTAGGGTGGGTGTCATGTGCATGTGCCACCCACCCCATAATAAACGTCATATGACATTAGTCAGCTGACGTTGGATTCCACTTCTGATTCACTGTTTCGCCTCCAAAGCTAATTAAGCGGTGAACTTTCATCTTTATTATTAAGATTACGGACAAACTAACTCAGCGCCAAGATGCCTGTATCTGGAACAAACGTAATCCGAGTCAACTGGTCAGCGGCTCAGCTTCGTGTCCTGAACTCCACTATAGAAATGTCTGGTTTCTATACTTCTGTCTGTCAAACTCTTATTTTATCATGAATTGGAAAATGTCGCCATTGCTGAAACCTTTTTCAAATGTTTCCTCCATATCGGCTGCGTCGTCATTTTCATTTCTTGATAGCAATGCTAACTGGAAGTGACACATGGACGCCACGTAGCTACTACTCAGGTCATTAAGAGATTAAGATTAAGATATGCCTTTATTCGTCCCTCAGTTGGGGAAATTTGTATTGCACAGCAGCAAGAGTACAGAGTCAGTTAAGCAGTATAAAATACACAATATAGAGAAATAAACAATAATAACAACCCAAGTATTAACAAAATCAACAGTTTTTCCCAGAGTTACGTATATACAATACAGTATGTAGATAATATGAAACGAGATGAGATATATGACCAGTCTATACACTGAGATCTTGTTAGAGAGTTAATATGATGCATTATGGAAATACTTCACATAAAACTTTGTATATTGCATTGCATATGCACAACTATTGAGGAGTTATGTCTAATTATTGTTATTGCCATATTCAGTTGAATTGTGGGTTATTGAATGACGTCAACTGTTTTGATGACCTGTTAATTAAACCTGTGAATGTGAAATAGTAATTATTAGTATTGATGGTATGGCTCTACAATAAGGTACACAGGAATACAGTAGCTACTGAGGAAGAATGAGTAGTGGCTGGGGTTAGGTAGGTTCCTTCCTTATTCATTACTATAAAGTGTTACTGTATTTAGTATAGCTGGGTATATATATGTATATATTATAGGGATGTCCAATATTGGCTTTTTTTGCTGAAAACTGATATTCCGATAACTCTAAATTTCTGATACCGACACATGCCATATCTCCTGTGGTGGAATGAACACATATGTTGTATACAGCCTTTTTAAAATATTGGTTTTCACCATCTGAAAAAAAAAAAATCAGATATTGATATCAACCAATATTGCATTTTTATGCTGCTATTGGGCCAATAATTATCGACACAGATAACATCCCTAGTATTTTATCTTTTTCTGTTTTATTTTAGGTAGGTCATTTTGACTTGTAACTTGCATGCCCACAAAGTGTTTGCACCTCTGACATACATGTACAATATGCATAAATAATTCTGTTTATAGTATACTAAATAGGCTATATATCTTTATAGTAGGAGGTAGACTTTTGGGAGTGGCTCGCAGGCTGGAATAGTGTGAGCACCCCTGGGGTAAAAGTTATATAAGTTTCACTTTTGTGTCTCACAGTAACTATGTTGCGTTCAAGGACGGCCGACCACAGTGCAAAATCTCAACACTTGATGAAAATACCTTATAAAGGGAGCATTAAGACATAAACAGATCAAAATGGTGGGCTTCTTTTAATCGTATTTTCCGGACTATAAGTCCCACTTTTTTTCATGGTTTGACTGGTCCTGTGACTTATACTCCCGAGCGACTTAAATATGTTTTTTTTTCACACTGACAGCCACGCGTTGGTGCTCTAGGCTTGTGTGCCAGTATCTGCTACTCCTATCACTCCTGTACCACTGAAAATTTACAACGTAAACATGAACTTCAAGACAACTGAGAAAGACGGAACAAATACCCCAAAAAGAAAGTATACTAGTTGTGTTATGTTGTTTATCCTATAGTTATCTGAATAACCCCTAATACATGTCACGTTGTGCAGTGATCCACTCTACTCTATTAGCACTATTACACAAGTGTTTTGCAGTGTACTATTACTCCAAGTCTACCCACTGCACACATCCTGAGAGTGTGGAGTGTTCTCCTCTTTGTTCTCACTCTGTTGCTGTTGCACACCAAGCTGTGAGGTGAGGGATTAGTGGAATGATGTCAAAAATGGCTTTATTACAGGATTTTGAGCAATTTCCTCGGCAGCAGACCTCCTCGACCATGCCGCTACTGAGCATCTATTAGGAAAGCAAGCGTGGCGTTTAAAATGTTCGGATGACAGTGAAGCAGGAATGCGGGGGTGAATTGAAGCTGTTGTGTTGTGGAACATCACTGTTTACCACTATACGTTGATTACTTTGTAATCTTAGGCGTAGAAAAATTGCATCATCTAACAACAAGACATGGATTTGTTGATATATGGATTTGTTTTTTCACATATATGAAATGAAAAATATCAAAATGGCCCCTGCAACCTCTGGCTTTTCAGGATCTGTGGAAAAATGTCAGCGCATGCCTGAAGTAGAGTCTCGATAAGAGTCTTGCAGTATTTCAACAACCATTACTTTCTTCTAACTACCGACATTCACGTCACTCTTTCAGGTTCTCCCCAAGATCTGGCATCCAGGAGCCAAGCCCTCCAGAACATCCGTGCAGCGCGTCTTCTACAACAGCAGCAGCAGAACCAGCAGCAGATGGTCCAGATGAGTTCCGTTCAGGGCCAAGGAGGCTCTGTGGGACCCCAGTCTGACATGGGTCTACCCTACAGCACCCAGGGGTCCAGCCAGGGTTCTCTCTATGGCCTCAACCCCTCCATGAGCCAAATGATCCACCAGCAGCAACACCAGAGCCAAAGTGTCCAAGTGTCCCTCGGTCTTGCACAGCAGCACAACTCAGCTGGAGGGCAGCCCCGGCAGGCAAGCGCAGGTCCCGGGGTTGGAGGGATGCCTGGGGGCCCTGCAGGTGGTGGCGCTGGAGGATATGGGGGGCAGGGGATGTTAATAAACCCCATGGCTCAGCAATCCCTCAAAGGTCCAACTAATGCCAAAGCCCAAGCACAAAGACTTCAAAATATGTTGGGAGCAGGAGCGGGGGGCGGAGGAATGGCTGGAGGAGGCTGGCCGCAGCAACAAGGGCAGAATCTGCAAGGCATGGGGGCAGGCGTGGTAAGGACTACAGGAGCAGGAGGGGACATGATCGGGTTCAGTTCAGCCCAGGGTTATGGGTTGCAGACAGGTCAGCCCCCACGCATGGCCAAGCAACACTTTCAAGGACCTAGCCAAGGGATGGGGCAAGGGATGGACCCCAGAGTGGGCAACCCGGCAGCGGGGATGGGTGGCCCCATGGGCACTCACATAGGCGGACAGTCCAGGACCAACCAGTCTCGGCCCATGGTCATGAGCCAGGGAATAAACCAAGGAGTCATGGGGCCTGGGGTGACTGGAATGGGGGGTTTCGGGCCAGGCCTTGGGGGGCCTGGCTTAGGGGCTGGGGGCGGAGGCGGACCTTACGGACCTGCGGGAGCAGGGGTTGGTAGTCAGACACAGGGCTACCAAAGGACATCCAGTCAAGACATGTCATCCTATGGATATGGGGGCGGGCCCTCCAGTGGAGGAGCCTTCGGATTGGGTGATGGATCGGGGGCAGAGCTGGACTCAAGCGATGGTTGGATGGAGGAGTTTTTTCCAAGCCAATAGCCAACGAGGAAGCTGGCGATGACTTTTTACTGGATGAACTACAAAAAAAACACAAGTTCGATACTAAATCTGAGACAACTACAGTGTTGACTGGTGGCTGGCATGTTTTGTGGCGCAAGGTTACAAATGAGTTTGTGTGTGTTCCGTGTGTGTGTGTCTGAGGGCTCAGAAATCATTTTTTTACTTGTGCATATTAATGAAAACCCATATTGAGATTACAACATATTTTGGTTTTTGCTAGTCCCCATTGGAAAGTATTACAGTGGAACTCGTTTAAGACAACCCATCTAGGGCTGCAACTAACAATTACTTTCTTAGTTGATTAATCTGAAGCGAGTTGTTTGGATTATTCGACTGATTGTTATGCCTTAGATGGACCAAATCAATACGAAGCAAACACAAACAGTTACTGGTTTGTTACGCAACATATCAGAAGCAAGAAAAGACAAGCAAGACACTATAAACCTTGCAATGCTACCTACATGCGGTGCTTCCAGCGTCACAGACTTTCTTTTTTCAACAGTTGCCGAGGTCCAAAAAGTCCAAGCAGAAGCTGCAGGAGCTTCCATCCTTCCATCCCATCTCCGTAATCTCGCACTTGATGAAACCTACCCAAGATTTGTCAGATCAAAAGATGATCGCCGTGTAACACTTACACTTACACAAAATGTGATATTAGTGTCCACTTCACTACTCCATTTCACTACTTCCTCAATCTGCACTCTTAAACTGCATGGAACTGTAGCTCTTTTAGCCATAAATTAGCCACATCATTGTTGATGTGTGTCGTCCAGAATTTACGGGAATTGTTGCAGCGCCAAACCTGTCTAAGTCTTGGTCCACCATGTTCTTCTTATTACTAAAAAGTGGTCGCTTAAGTTCTAAGAAAAAACGTGTTGTGTAGTCGTATTGTTAAGTTCACAATCAACAACAACAGCAACATAACTATTGTCTCGCTACACAGCATTAAAACCTACACACAATTACTTCCTGTTCAGTGCAAAGTAAGCTTCAAAGCAAAAGCATGATAGCATCAACCTGCATTTCACCACAGCAGAAAAAATAAAATTTTTAGACGGAGAAAAGCTTTATTGTAATTTAATTATTAATCCATTATCCTATTCATGGACAACTGTTTTGGTATCCGATTAATCGTTTTTTGATTAAAATGTAATATGGTGTTAAAGTCCAACTGGAAACAACAGATTAACTTCAGATTAATCGCAGCCCTGTTGCTATAGTAGTCAAGACATGGAAGTTCTGTTAGATTCAAGTATGATGTCATATGAAATCTAAATACAAAGGAAAAGCATTGGTTTTCTATGCCACTTGTCCTCGCTAGTGTCTCTGGGGTATGCTGGAGCCTATCCCAGCCCAGGTGGAGTAAAAGTGCAGGACACGTATACATAAACAACCATTCACAATCCCATTCATATCTATGGACAATTTAGTGTCTCCAGTCAAGTGAACATGCGTAGTTTATTTTGCGCATGAGGGCCTGGTGGTTAGCATGTTAGCATGTTGGCCACACAGTCAGGAGATCTGGATTCATGTGGTCTTTTGGGCATCTCTGTGTGGAGTTTGATGGGTTTTCTCCTGGTACTCGGTCTTCCTCCCACATTCCAAAAATATGCATGTTAGATGAATTGAAGGAGCGTCAATCAAGCGGTTGAATCCAAACGAGTTCCACTGTATTCTATTCCAGAGTTTTAAAGAAAGCTCTATTTCCACAGCGCTTTTTGCCGCAGAGTCAGTACGGGGAAACCTGCCCTGAAGACAGCAGTTTATTTGTGTTTGTGCCACCCAGCTCAGCGCTTCAGATCTCTCTGCCGCTTGCGGAGCTGGGAGGGAGTCCAAAGCACTCTCAATTCTCCCATTTCCTGTCTCCGACACACGCATAATTCCCACTCGTCATTTGATCTCTTTCTCTCGTCGTCCTTCCTCTTTCGCTGGCGCTCTCCAGAGAGTCGTTCCTCGCTCTCAACACTCCTTTCACTGTTGAAATGGTGAAGATCACAACAGAACAAATGAGCTTCATCTGTTTCAGCACGCCAGTGTTCTCCAGTCTTGCCTGCTTTTGCTAGGCAACCAACATTTTGCGTTTTTTGAAGACGACCAACCAAGTACAGCCGTGGTAAATGCAGAGAAAGAAGAACAGGCAGCTAAAAGCAAGCACGTGCACATAGTACATACCGCATACTGTATACACATGTATACGTACTGTATGTGTGTGTACTATGTACGGAATGTACACTATGCTATATTTACAGTATACAAAATCTATAAAGAATATTACAGCTAATTCTACATGTTTTATATGTTCTATGAAATTAAGCATTTTCAGGCATAAAAATGGCTATATGAAGTAAAATCCAAATAAAAAGCATCGAGAAAGTGTGTAGTATTCCATGCTGCTCACTAGGTGTCAGTAATGTTACTGTAATGTTGGATGAGACACACACCGGGGACCAGAGGCTGCAATCTGCAATTTAAATGATCTCACGACAGGCACAATAATCCCTAACACAGGTCATTTTTGCAGCCAAGTCACTTCCTGTCTGTCTGCTAGCACTGGAACACACTGGAACACACTGGAACACACTCACAGCAACAGACATGAGCACAAGTCTCATGAGTCTTATTTTCTTCTACGACGGCTACCATATTGAGTAATACCTGTGTAACGTTGACCATAGGGGTGTTATTTCACATCTAGACGCTCTAATAATGTTAGAGAGCATATTTAGTAGGTTTTCTATACCACGACTATGGAAATTTGCAGCAATTCACATATATCGGTTGGGTCTGGAACCAATGTACTGTGATAAATAAGGGATTATGGTATATACAGTAATTGTACACACACACATAAACAGCAGAGGTCGCTGGCAAGGCGAGTCTGCGTGGCACAAACGGCATGACATCCCTCATACTGACTGGCGGCTAGATGATGACTGGGCACTGAATGTATCTAAGCACCACAAGTGACTTCTTCTTTTACCAATACTCCCATCAGGCCCACTCTTGTTTGTTGCGGTGTTTTACCTCTTCTAAGTACTGCTGGTTGTGTCTTGTGTCCATCGAAAAAACAAACCAATTATCCTTATTTGGAATTTTTTTTGTTGTCTTTTTGAAAACCTGCGTTTTTTGAAAACCTTCCCTTCCACGGAAACGCAGCCCGGATGTGTAACGTGGCGTTGAAAGACCACACCCTTGCTCCAGCCGGTTGTGTTATACTGTGAAGAAATACGAGTTGTCCCCGCTCTCCAGCAGCACCAAGTCCTGACTTGGATTCAGTCGACTTTAAAAAGACGGTCATCCGACACCCAAGCTGTCGATCTCAACGTGGAAAAGTCTGACCTCCTGTTACTGTAAGGTAATCTTTGCTAACGCCTTCTTCCCTGTAAAGTTGCTCATTCACCCCCCTGGTTGTTGGTATCGTATAATCCCGCCCTTCAATACAAACATCGAGTCAGCACAAGTACCCGCCAACCAGGTTCTGCTTATGATTTTCATGCTTAGTGGTGCGGGGGCGATACTGCAAATTTGAGCAAATACAGGACCAGGATTAGAAATACGGATACTGATCGTGATCCTCAAGATCATAGAATGATTTAGTGATTTTGCCTTTAATTTGCTGATCATGATTGTAATCACAATAAAAGGTAGTATGGGTCCTATACGGATACAGCTGGTAGCCTGGTAGCCTGGTAGCCTGGTAGCCTGGTAGCCTGGTAGCCTGGTATCTGTACTGTGGATATTTGGATCGCACCGCCCGCCCCTAGTCCAAGTCCTCCATGTGTCCCTGGGTTTGTAGCAGTTTTATCAGGCAGGACGGTGAAGACAACCCGTAGTTTGAGACGGACTCCCCGGTTTGTGTAGAGTACTCCAGGCAGGTTCCGACGAGTAATCACCAGAGAAATGCGTCAGGCCAGTACCAGCGGAAAAACACCTTGTAGGTTTCTCGTGTTAGGGGTTAGTCTTGCCTTCTTCAACGTTTGTAGTCTCTCCAGGAAGACGAGCGCTGTCTTCCTCCAAATATCATCGTGTACTGGGACCAAGTCTGTAGACAACATTTGAACAAAAACGTATCTTGTTAATGTCCATTGTTTTATGTTATTTGTTTTGGTTTGCTTTTGTTTTTTTACTGGTGCTGACATATGTGATTATAAGAAAAATATATAAAAGATAATGGCTATTTGTAAATATGTTTTTACAGGTTTAAATACATCAGATAATACAGTCTCTACTCTGTAAAAAAAAAAAAAAGAAATAAATACTGTTTGTTGGGAAAATAGAGAAGTATTTTTATTTAGAATTGTTTTGGTTTGACTTTTAACCCATCTGAGCTATGCCATTGCACTTCAGACAATGTCTTACTACTAATTTGTATTGTAAACCTCCTGTTTTGTTTGTGTTTTTCTAGTTTGAGAGTTGACTGTTCTTAAGCAGTGCTTATTTCTTTTTATCCTGTACAGAACTCAAACGGTAACAAAAGAGAATTACAAGAAAAAGTTTTTTGTTCTGATTTTTCAAACATAAACAATAAAGAGAATGTTCTCGCTGATCATATTCAACGATGTTTGCTGTTTTTTATTCAGAATTTGACTGACACTTATATACCGGGGCGTAACGAGAGACTAAAACACGACAAGATTTCTTGTCTCGTGGGCACCAGGCCCGGGATGATAATAAATACATAAATTAGTCATCCGATAAATCTGACAAAAGCCTTTGATACAATCAATCATGACATCCTAATAACTAAATTAGAAAGGTACGGAATAAGAGGATTAGTTCTGAACTGGGTCAAAAACTACTAAGCTGACAGGAAGCAATACGTACAGCTCGGGGAATACACATCTGCAAGTTCATATATTACGTGCGGAGTTCCCCAGGGGTCAATACTGGGACCAAAACTGTTCAACTTGTACATCAATGATATCTCCAAAGTTACAAAAGACTTAAAGCTGGTATTATTTGTGGATGATTCCACTGCTTTTTGTTCTGGCAGGAGTACAGACGAAATCATTAGAAAGAAATGGTCACACTAAAAAGATGGTTTGATGATAATAGATTGTCCTTGAACCTAAGTAAAACTAAAATCATGCTGTTTGCTAACAGCAGAAAGGACACGTACCAGCAAATACAAATAGACGGTGTGGACATTGAAAGGGTGAACGAAAATACATTTCTGGGGATCACAATAGATGAAAATATTACAATAATTACAATAATTACAAATATACAACATAAGGTGGCCAGAAATATTTCAGTATTGAACAAAATTTGTTCTCAATCAGATCTAGTATCTATCTATATTGCACAACAAACTAGTTTGTTTATCTTGTACGTCATTCTGCGGAAACAACACCTTGTTGACTCACTATATGTTTTTTATTGAGTGCGGCTACTAAACAACCCGCCATGGGGCCAAAGAAAGTTGAGCGTATCAGGAATTTGATCAAAAAGGTGAGAAACAATATTCAATCCAAGAAACAACTCATCACAAAGAACAAAGATCTCATCCCTGGCGATCTCGCCAGGATGTACGGGAAGCACCAACAATAGGCCTGGTGAAGAAGAAACCAAGGAAGCTCCTCCTTCTCCCTTCATTGTCTCTCCGGCGCTCACTGCTGTATCCACCATGCTCCTGCTCTCTATCTGACGCTGATGAATTGAGACTTACGGTGATGACAACGTCATTACTCATGCTCAATAGCGACAACCATCCAGGGGGGTCGGATGAAGGACAGCAGAGAGCCGGGAGGGAGTGGGATGGAGACGTTGCTTCGTTCCACCCCCAACCTTTACATCGCCACAGAGGGCAATGGAGAGGTGTGGCAGAAAACACATCAAACAACCAGCTGAAAGATTGAAAGTCATCGCTCATACAGAAATCCTATTATGCACAGAGAAGGGGAAAACAACCACTCATAGAATAACATAATTATATCTAATAATTAATAGGGCGATCAAAACTAGCGCTTTAATGGCAAAAAACGTATTCTTATTCACATTTCATTTTTTTTTTCCCAATTAATGCATTGGCATCGTGACAGTTCCCACGCCGGACGTCACAACAAGGTCTTTATCACGTGCGCATGTGTGGTCTGAATAAACCCAAAGACCAAGACAAACATCAAGAACATTCTTACACCTCTTAAAGCGGAAGTACAATTTGCTGCATTTAAGCATGCTTGGAATTCCCAGAACATGCACTGAAAAGGTGAATTCAACATAAATGACCCGTTGTCTTTGAACGTGACGACCATTGTGCATAACACGGTTTAAAAACGTGCTGCTACTGTACAAGAAAATGGATTTTCAGACTTTTAGATTCATTTAAATTTCCAGTTTGTTTAGATCAATTATACTGTATATCATCCTGTCCTGACATTGATCTTTCTTTCAATAAAATACTGTAAATATGGCCACATTTTACACATAGTTGCATGTAGTGATTAATCATGATTAATTAATTAGGAAACCGGGATTAATCTGATGAGTCTAGATTAATTATTATTACTAAATATTGTTATTGGGCGGCACAGAGATCGACCCTCGTGAGGAAAAAGCGGTAGAAAATGAATGAATGAATGAATATTGTTATTGAAATAAATAATTGTTAATTAACACTGGTCTACTGTCATAAAAGTGGCTAGATCTCATTTATTTTGATAAGATGAACTGAAAATCAATTGACAACTGTGCTGATACTTTTTTTTTTACATCCAAATTTATACAATCCATTCAGACATTTTTGCTTAAAAATAATATTCATTTATATTTTGAAAACATTTAAGTTGCGCTTCTTTATCTATCTGTAATCTGTAATCATGTGATGGAATTTCTTCTGAAAAACAACATAAAGTATCACTTAAACAAAATAGTCCCCCTACAGCAGCAGGTCTATGCCAGATTAATCTGATGAGTCTAGATCAGGGGTGGGCAAACTACGGCCCGGGGGCCACATCCGGCCCGCCAAGTGTTTGAATACGGCCCGCCCAATCTTTCAAAAGTTTAATGATAATTATTATATTAATTATATATAATAATATTGTTATATTTGCATATTTTACATAATAATAATATAATAATTATTATTTTAATTTTATTTTAATTATTATAATATTTTATTATTTTTAAAATATTTAAATATAAATATAAAATAATAATAGCAGATTGCATGACAATTTTACAGATACAATAATACCAGGTGGACTGTTACGTGTAAAATATATAGTCTGCCCCCCCCCCGGAAATTTTGTTATATCAATGCGAGTCAAAAAGTTTGCCCACCCCTGGTCTAGATTAATTATTATTTTTAAAAATATTAAATATTGTTATTGGGTGGCACGGTGGTCGAGTGGTTAGCGCGTAGACCTCACAGCTAAGAAACCAGGGTTCAATTCCACACTCCCCGTGCATGTGTGGGTTTTCTCCGGGTGCTCCGGTTTCCTCCCCCATTCCAAAAACATGCTAGGTTAATTAGCCACTCCAAATTGTCCATAGGTATGAATGTGAGTGTGAATGGTTGTTTGTCTATATGTGCCCTGTGATTGGCTGGCCTTCAATACCATCATCCCGGACATTCTAAACACGAAACTGGACAAAACTCGGCCTCCCCCCTCTCACATGCAGCTGGATCGTCAAATTTGTGGACGACACCACAGTGGTCGGGCTGATCTCAAATGGAGATGAGACAGCCTACAGAGAGAAGGTTCAGAGACTCACAACCTAGTGCTCTAAAAATAACCTGACTCTGAATACCAGGAAGACGAAAGAGATCATCGTGGACTTCAGCAGGACTTGGAGAGGGTCCATGACTTCTGATTCCTGGGAGTCCAAATCTCCGATGATTTGACCTGGACTCAAAACACCTCAGCCATCATCAAAAAGGCTCAGCAGCGGTTTCACTTCCTGAGAGTCCTCAGGAAAAACAACGTGGCCCAGAAACTTCTGCTGGCCTTCTACCGCTCCTCCATGGAGAGCCTGCTGACCTACTGCCTAACCATCTGGTATGGGAGCCGCACAGGACGGTCAAAGCAGCACAGAAGATCATCAGCTACCCTCTCCCCTCCCTGGCAGACCTCTACAACTCCCGGTGCGTCAGCAGAGCTCTCAGGATCATCCAGGACTCTTCTCACCCTGCCGCACAATTGTGTCAGCGACTACCTTCTGGGAGGCGATACAGATATTACCGACAAACAGACTAAAAAACAGTTTCTTTCCTTGAGCCATCATCTCCCTCAACAAGATGACCAATTGTCCTTTTCTTTCTTTTCTTTTTCTACCACTTTTTCCTCACGAGGGTCGCGGAGGGTGCTGGAGCCTATCCCAGCTGTCCTCGGGCGAGAGGCGGTTCACACCCCGGACCGGTCGCCAGCCAATCACAGGGCACACAGACAAACAACCATTCACACTCACATTCATACCTATGGACAATTTGGAGTCGCTAATTAACCTAGCATGTTTTTGGAATGTGGGAGGAAACCGGAATACCCGGAGAAAACCCACGCATGCACGGGGAGAACATGCAAACTCCACACAGAGATGGCCGAGGGGGGAATTGAACCCTGGTCTCCTAGCTGTGAGGCCAAGGTGCCAAGGTTGTCCTATAACCTCCCTACATCATGCCATGTGTGTATTTGCCTTTAAACGTGAGTAAATTAGCTTAAATGCTAATATGCTAACAGTCATCATGCTAGCACCTAGCAAGAGAGCCTCAAGTTTAGAAAGTGCCAAGGTTGTCCTATAACCTCCCTACATCATGCCATGTGTGTATTTGCCTTTAAACGTGAGTAAATTAGCTTAAATGCTAACATGCTAACAGTCATCATGCTAGCACCTAGCAAGAGAGCCTCAAGTTTGGAAAGTGCCAAGGTTGTCCTATAACCTCCCTACATCATGCCATGTGTGTATTTGCCTTTAAACGTGAGTAAATTAGCTTAAATGCTAACATGCTAACAGTCATCATGCTAGCACCTAGCAAGAGAGCCTCAAGTTTGGAAAGTGCCAAGGTTGTCCTATAACCTCTCTACATCATGCCATGTGTGTATTTGCCTTTAAACGTGAGTAAATTAGCTTAAATGCTAACATGCTAACAGTCATCATGCTAGCACCTAGCAAGAGAGCCTCAAGTTTGGAAAGTGCCAAGGTTGTCCTATAACCTCCCTACATCATGCCATGTGTGTCTGCCCGTTAACCACTCGACTGCCGTGCCGCCCAACCAATTGTCCTCTACAATGCAAGCCCTTTGTTATTTATTATTTATTCTTCTATTTATTCTTTATTTATTCTTCTAATTTCTATATTTTGTACTGTCATACTGTCTTTCACCGAAAAGTGAGCTGCTACAATATTATTCTACTATATGTAAAATGACAATAAAGGGCATTCTGATTTTGATTCTTATTTGGTATCTGAAGAAGGCTTTTGGCTGGTCTCTCCTCCTCAGCAGCAGGGTCGTCCCTGACCACATCCAACTGTAGTCAGCAAGTCCTCCCTGGTATCTTTCCTCCATAGCTGACATGTCCTGGTGGAATCCTTCCCCATCCTTCCCCAGAGATCTAGATCTTCAGGGACATATTGCAGCCAAGGGCTATGCTATGTAGGACTTCAGGAGGTTTACCACCAGCTGCTTATAATGATCTGCCTTGTAGTTTGCAAGAAACGCTGATGCAAAAGTCCATTTCCTAAAATGTCTCTACATGCATGCTTTTTGTACACTTACTACACACTGTCCAAATCAGGACAGAACAATACAATTCAAGAAACAATACAAGCAGTTGATGTTTGCTAAATACAAGGATGAAGAGTCTTGAACCAGTCATGATGTGCTATATATATCACTATATTGACACGCACTATGGTACCCATTATGGCATTGGATGGTCATATCACTTCGTAATTCGGTACGTGGCAGAAATAAATGAATAACAAAAACAATAATGAACAAAAAAAACATTAAATTACATCAGAAAGGCAGGAAGTGAAG
Organism: Doryrhamphus excisus; assembly: GCF_030265055.1. Classification (NCBI taxonomy): domain Eukaryota; kingdom Metazoa; phylum Chordata; class Actinopteri; order Syngnathiformes; family Syngnathidae; genus Doryrhamphus; species Doryrhamphus excisus. The sequence continues at coordinate 21,875,777 of NC_080466.1, read as the reverse complement.
AACAAATGTAATAGTTCAGTACCAGATGGAGGGGTAGGATTTACTAAGCTTTGCTTCTTCCTACTCCTTTTGGACATGTATATATATATATATATATATATATATATATATATATATATATATATATATATATATATATATATATATATATATATATATATATATATATATATATATATATATATATATATATATATATATATATATATATATATATATATATATATAAAATAATAAAAATTAATCAAATAAATTAAAAAAATTAAAACATTTTAAAAAATTAAAACATTTTAAAAAATTAAATTATATTAAGAAAGCAGGAGGTGAACAAATGTAACAGTTACTGATTGTAAAAGTACCAGATGGAGGGGTAGGATTTAATAAGCATTGCTTCTTCCTACTCCTTTTGGACATGTATATATATATATATAAAATAACAAAAATTAATCAAATAAATTAAAAGAAATTAAAACATTAAAACATTTAAAAAAATTAAAACATTTTAAAAACTTAAATTATATTAGGAAAGCAGGAGGTGAACAAATGTAACAGTTACTGATTGTAAAAGTACCAGATGTAGGGGTAGGATTTAATAAGCTTTGCTTCTTCCTACTCCTTTTGGACATGTGGAACTGTGAACTGATTATGGGATGCACTCAATTGTTATCTGATGCATGTTCAAATGAAATAAAACCATTACCATTACCATTACGTTTGATGTCAAAACTCCAGACATTCAAATGAATGTACTGGAATGTACAGACAGGCTTTCGGGTCATAGTAGTTGCTTGTAGACACACTGTATGTTCTGATAAACTGCCCCTTATTTTGACCCAATACTGTATCTTGGATACGATAGCCAATTTGCACCAATTTGTCTTATTTTTTCTTCATAAGTGGCATTGTAATTTATGAATTCTCTATATTATTCATGATTGTAATACTGCTACAGTGGAACCTGTTTATGTCCACCCCCCCCCCCCCCCCCCCCCCCCCACTCACACCGACTGACGGACGTCAACATAAGCAGTTGTCGAGAGCGACTAAAAGTCCACAAGGGGAAAGAAAATACTAGCAGTAGCTAGCCGGCTGACCATCCCTCTCAGTAGTTGTCCAAGCAAGCGCCCATGAAGCTAATTAGGTTATGCTTGCGGTGACAAATGAATGCGCAACAAAACCCCCGGAGACCTCCCTTTTCTACATGCAGAGTCATTTATCAGAGAAAGAGGGAATTTCCTAAGTGCAGACCTCAACGGCAGCTTGGCCGCCTGTCAGCAATGCGGACATGAGGGCGGTCGTCCGTCCAAACCAACATCCCGTTCTGTAGGCAAGGGTTTCTAGAAACAGACCATCAGATCATAGATCAGCCCCCCCGTGGCGGTTACTGTGGCGACGGCTCATCAGAGGAACAAATGATGTGTTCGGAGATAATTGCTCCTTCCCCCACCTCATAAGATAAGGACAAGCACCTGTGTGGACCGACGCCTACCCTGGAAAGGCGTCCTGTATGCAGATGCCGAGGGTGTCAGGGTGATGAATGTTGTAGTAGGAGTGGAGTGGGAGGCCAGCAGATAACAGCAGAGCGAGGCCCAAGCTTTCTGCCATACATGAATAAAACAACACAAAGATCCTTACTAGCACCACGTGACACTTCATATTTACACTTCATTGGTCTACTTCATGCAAATCTATCATCGTTTAGGGCAGGGGTGTCCAAACCTGTCCCATCGAGGGCCACATGCTGCCATATTTCACAGCATTCTGTTATAGGTGAAAGGGGTCTCAAACATGCGGCATGCGGGCCAAATATGGCCCGCAGGACACTAGTTTGAGGCCCCCGCCTTGATATGAAAGTTTAATGTGGATGTTTGATATGGATGCTGTATGGTATCATGTACCCAGAAAAAATTATTACGTTTGATTCATGTTCATGTTAAAGGTTAAATAACTGTTAATAGTTATCCTCCCTATCCGTGTGGAAGTGGTAAGTTTTTGACTATTCAAGTTTACTGGAAATAACTTGAAGGCTACCGTTTAGGTTGCTAGCGCTCTAGTTTGCGAGTTAGCATGTGTCTCAAGACCCTGCAGTTGCGCAATATGTTGTAAATAAAAAGAGTATAAATGTGACTATAGTCGTGTTTTGTCATGTCTACAGGGCTCTAATAATGCTTTGTTCATTTTAATCTGAAAAAAATCATTTGTTTACCCACCAACTATATGTGGTTTCTTAAGTTTTTATTATTTGCCGTTTTATTATTATTATTATTATTTATTTATTTATTTATTACTGATTGATTGATTTTCTTTATTCTTGATTTGTTTATTTATTTTTCATCTTATTTTGTGTAGAAAAATAAAAAGTAAGATATTTGCGAACAGTGGAATGTTTTATCAGAGCTTTTATTGTAGAAAATTGGAACCAAAGCGAAATTTTTAAAATTTTTATGTTTTTAATAAATGCATTTTTTGTTTTTTGTCTTTTGGAAAACCTGATGCGGCCCAGTCTCACCCAGACCCTAGCTCCAGTGGCCCCTAAGTAAATTGAGTTTGAGACCCCTGGTCTACATGTTTCAGACCATCAAACACATTTACGATTAGTCAATGACAACACAACTCAATACAAAATGCAGTTTTTTTAATTAAACTTTCTATTATTTGCTGATTGTTATTGTTTTGCCTTATGTTGCTGAATATGTCCGAGCAATTCAAAGCAGGATAAACGCTCCAACACGCATTCAGCATCACCAATGGAGCATCAGGCACACACTATGCAAGCTTTAGTTGGAGCTTGAGGAACCTCTTAGCATAGTTGTGGGGGTTGTATGATTGATCCAAGTTTTGTTATAAAAAAATGCAACATTGTTAATGCAGTCTGTCTCATCTTTGAGTGTGAATTGAAGAAGCCTGCGCAGAGAAGAGGCCCAACGTTTTCTAATACAACCTAACCGGTCCAGTTGCAATGTCCTGGGTGGAAGAAAAACATTCTGAGGCCACTTCATATTTCCTTTAAAATTGTAAATATGAATTTGTTTGGTTTTTTTAGGACAAGGACAGGAAAACCAACTCTGACACCTACATATTTGATGTAATGACATCCAGATGGATCATGGCCTGTGAAAGCATCTCAAGACCATCTTTGTGACACCTATCCAATTAACGCTATATTATATCTCTGTTGTTTTATTTCAAATCCGTTGTGGCGATTTTAAAAGCTGTTTTTAAGCACTTTCACTCGCGCTTCACTAGTAGTTGGCCTTTGTTTTGCTGCTCAGGTCTGCAGTATTCATCTACGCCGGTAGAGGGCAGGCTCAGCCCCGTATATCTTACTAGTCTGTCAATACGGCTTTATCACAGTTGGTACCAACGGCCATTCGTTAGTACCCGGATGTAGCATTCCGTTGATAAGGGATGGGTGGGTCTATTCAAATGGCGATACCAAGGGGAGTATGATTATTGGATGGATGTTTTGCACTTCTCTGTTTATTAAAAAAAAATAAAGGTATGTAGAGGCAAAATTGGAATGAGAGATAATTGTAGTTTTTGCTCTTTTTTCCCCCTCATAAACTCAATCATTCATTTATTTTCTACGGCTGTCTTGGGGCGAGAAGCGGGGCACACCCTGGACTGGTGGCCAGCCAATCACAGGGCACATATGAAGAGCTTGCAGCCAAAAGGCGCTAAATCCATTTTGACTGATTTCGAGAAAATCAATTATTTTTAATTACGCACATATCAATCTATTTGGTCATCAAGTCTATATTGCAAATGAAAGAGCTATCAATATAGGTCATAAAAATGCATGCTATAAAATCCTGCACACACCATGTATTTTATATATTTTTTTAATTAATTATTTTTTCGGATTTAGCGCCTTTTGGCTGGAATGATGGATTTAGCGCCTTTTGGCTGAAATAAATTTGAAGTCACCTTTAACTTCTTCAATGGCATTGTTGTAAAAGAATGTAAGGTGCTTTAATGTGCTATGCTAATAAAATAATTACAACACAGAAGCCATTCTCAACATACAATACACCCCCCCCACCCACACACACACACATGCACTCGTTCACCTTCACACATTACAGAAACAAAATGTTCTAACCTACCACTACTACACTGTTACTGATAAAATGTTGTTAAGATATTATAGCACACATTAACACCATCCACATTCCATGATGATCAGCTTTAACACAACTCAACATACCCAATTATACAAGACAATGGTACAAGACATGTCATACATTGCAGGTGCATTCAACCTGTAGGCTGCAGTAGAGCGACACATGAAAAATAACAATTTGCAGACAATAATAAAAATGTTATTAAAAGCAGTGCTCATATTTGACTGCACCATGAAGGTGACAGTGACAAAAATCATCTCATTACAAACTCTTTACATTGTATGTTTTTTAGTACAAGTGAAATAATGTTTCTCATGAAAGTTGGAGGTGTCAAAGTAGAGACATGCCTTTTATGGCGTAAAAAAAACTTCCATGTTACAGAATACTGTAAAAACACAATTTGTGTTCTCCTGAATTGCATAACATACTGTAACTATCATACGTGTACTTAATGTACACAAACAAAACAGGATGCGCACTGATACTGGCTTTCTGTATGTGCAGTGCCAATTGTATTCTTCTCTCTGATTGGTCAGATTATCAATAGATGGGAAACTTGGGCCAATCAGAATAAAGAATAAAGAAAGGGATTTAGCTCCTTTTGGTTGAAATCTGAAATGGAAATAGCGCCTTTTGGTTGAAAGCATAAATTTCATATCACTTTTTTTCATATTTTTAAAAATGATTTCAAGACCAAAATATGTGATTTGGATGCACATGACAGAGGTCTATTAAACTCATGAAAAACATGCAACTTAGTGAAAATTGGATTTAGCGCCTTTTGGTTGCAAGCTCTTCATATAGACAAACAACCATTCACACTCACATTCATACCTATGCACAATTTGGAGTGGCCAATTAACCTAGCATGTTTTTGGAATGTGGGAGGAAACCGGAGTACCCGGAGAAAAGCCACGCATGCACGGGGAGAACATGCAAACTCCACACAGAGATGGCCGAGGGTGGAATTGAACTCGAGTCTCCTATACTCCTATGTGGTCTCCTCATAAATTTGACTTGGCAATTTATTTTTACAATGTATGGGGATAATTTTGCAAATAGTTTTACATTGTTTTACATTGGTGTATTTACATATTGTTAATTTGTTGACAAATAAGTTAATTGTAATAAATATAAATCACACAATATTATAAATATATATAGAGAGCTGTGATTGGTCAGCTTTTTTAGTACATCAGTCAAGGATTTGTGGTTGAATGCAGCCTATTATTAGTCATTTAAGCAAATTCGAGGTATTTTTATCAAAATGAAGCATTTTCAGGAATAAAATAGAAACATAAGGCATTCAGATGACACATTAGAAGATGTTGTGATGATATGTAGTATTCTACACTGGTCACTAGATGTCAGTGATGTTACTGTAATGTTGGGTGAGACAACAAACACCAGACTTGATTGGGCAACAACCAGCTTTTATTGCAGCTTTCAATGATTTCACAACGGGCACAATAATACCCAAGGCGAGCAACTGTTGCAGCCCTAACCCATGGCAAGCTAAAACTCAACTTTGAAACCCTAATGTCACTTCCTGTCCATCACCCACCAAGCGCCCGAGCAACGGAACATATGTATTCACAGCAACACACATGAGCAGGAGTCATATTTATGTCATGTGTATTATGTCTAGTGTATTGGAAAACAGGTTGAAAGGTGATATAGGGGTGTTATTTCATGACTGGGGGCTCTAATAATGTTAAAAAAACATATTTAGAAGGTTTTCTATGCTGGAACCACAAAAATATTCCATTAATAAATTACGGCCCAGTTTGAAACAAATTCACCGTGATAAATGAGGGATTCTGTACTTCATTGGTGGTAGTCGTTCCTCACTATATTGCTGTTTTTCAGGAATGTGTCTGTAAATTATCTAAGTTTTGTGGTTGTCTATGGCTTATTATGAATATGAATATGAATACAATTATATGAAAATACAAGTCATATGTAGTATTATGGTCACTAGGTGTCAGTAATGTTCCAAGTGCTCCCATTCCGTGTGGAAGTGGTACGTTTTTGGCTTCTTACTTTGTCCTTTTGAAACACTATGTTAAGAAGGAATAAACCGGACGCTGAAATACAGTCATCGTCATTTCCATAAGTCCCCCAAAACAGTAATGGATTTGGGACAGCGCTAGAGTCAAGGGTGGTGCTAAAACTTTTTCCCAGGCACACTTGCTGCCATGGCGATTCATTTCCAGGACGACGCTGTAACTGGAGTCACCATTCAGGTCGGGCAGGTAGCCGTGACGCTGTAAAGCACGTGAGAGGCAGGCTCGGCTTTCACGAGGACCGAAGATAATCAAGTTAAGAAAACTCTCAGATGTTTGCTTTTCTGAGCCAAAAATAAGAAAGGACGCCAAACTGAGGGAGGAAAAGGAACGCAAGGCCATGCAGGCTGATACCACGGTAGAGGAAGATGAGACGTTCACTGACATATCACTGGCAGACGACACAGGTAAAGCCCTTATTTCAGGTGATCATAACACCCCTGCTAGATCCCCATGTTTTCATCTTCTGTGACATTCATGAGGAATGTTAGCATATGTGACACAGTTAAGAAAATGTGGGCTTGTAAAGGCAGAATGGAGGTTGGACTATGGACTTGGATGACTTCCTTCGGGTTTGGGTTTGGAGTCTTATTGAAGCAGTTTACACGGAGAAGAAGCAAACATTATATCAGCATTCACTCTGTACACAAACTCACAATTGCTGTACTTTTTGGTTTCTCCGTCTGAATACTTTGTATTAATACTTGGATTTTTTCAATAGCTGTTGTGCTAACATGCCAACGTATCTGTGTTTTTTTTTGTATAATGCTGATTGGGAGACTCTCGGGGTGAGCGGAACGATCCAAATACCAATAGTATCCATACCAAGGCTGATATTAGTGTGACCGAGCCGGTGAGGGAACAGGGTCCGGAGATGCAGGCACGTTTAACCCATTCGTCTCGCGACTCGCTCTACTAACTTGCCATTGACACGCACACAACACTTCCGGCCTTCAAAATAACAGCACATTTTGTGGGGGTACAAACTAGGTTTTGTTTTTCTTTAAAAATAGCAGTATCGTATTGATACTAGAGTGATGAGGTTGATATTAACAGTTCTCCTCCATGTTTATTGCCCCCAATATATGCCCCTTTTTGTCTTATAATGTTATATAATGTTTATATATTTCTAATTGTTGACATAATAAAACATTCATAGTGCTGTGAGTATTTTTGCAAAATAAACTGCTGAAGCAGGAGCTTTGTGGGTGGATACTGGCGCCCCCTTTTGTTCGCCACAGGACTTACACTCTGAGGTCAATTACAGGAATCCTCATCACATTCTTCTGTCGTCATCGGCTCTCAGCCACTGTGTGTTTACAACAGCACTCCGTGTTTCGGAGAGTACGCCGTCTTGATTTGGGTGAGTGTGAACTCGCTGCGATCGCTTTTATTTTTAATCCGCCGCCATTTCAGTAGCGTCACAAGCTAACAGCCGTTTGCCTGTCACGCTACGGCTGCTTCGTGCGTAAGCTAGCTCGTCAAGTTAGCAGCGTCCCTGGTCGTCGCAAAGCACTCGAGATGGCTAGTTGTTTAAACAGTATATTTACAAGACAGCGGTGAGAAAGGTAACAAATGGGCTATATTTAGTTAGTTGAGCCATGCACGTTCGTTTAATGGAATTAGTTGGCGTCGCATTGGCAATAGTTCGCCCATCAGCTAGTTAGCTAGCGATGCTAATGTGCAGGCGTCCATTATCGGACACGCCCCGTTGATGTTGTATTTTTGTATTTTACAACATCTGTTGTTTTTGCTCGTGTAGACCGTGTGTGTGGCTATATATATATATATATATATATATATATATATATATATATATATATATATATATATATATATATATATATATATATATACACACACACACACACCGGCCTACCTTGACCAATTAGGAGGGCGCGACTAATCGATATTGAGCATTTCGATAGATAGTATCAGTATCGACACTGTGAAGTGAAAATTGTCCAACTATCTTCTGTTTCTCTGAGGGCCATTTTTCTGAAATAAGGGAGACCCAGCGTGCAATTAATTTGCTATGATGCTAGATTCACCTCTTTGGTTAGTGCCATAATGTTATGCTTTTAAACCTTGAAAATATTGAATTACGGTTTCATTTTTTTTTGCAGCAGTAGTACCACACAGGCGGAATTAGAACAGACATATTGTACGTCTGTGTTATTGTAGCGTCAAGGGGAGGTGCTTGTACCCAGCATGCCTTGCGGGCACTCTGTAAAGAAGTTGTTTCTACTGTACAGAATTATAACTCCAGGCTACAAGCAACATGTATTATGTCTTTGAGAGGGAAACCAGATAGCGCCAAATCTGATCAAATATTTCCAAAAAGGCAGCACGGAAACATTCTGTGGTGGTCCAAATGTAATAAATGTATGGAGAAATCCCAGTTAATGTGTTTTGCACGCTAAATATCTTGACGGTCAGTCAGTTCCCTGCATATTTGTGGATTTGATCTCACAAAATATGAGTATATAAGTATAATACTGTCTTGAATTGTTTTGATCCTGATCTTAAAATAGGACGTGAACAAGCATCTCTGACGTTGTCGTCTTGGATTAACATGCTTGGAACATTCCTCCACAGTGGACAGCAGACCTGCAGCCCTGTATACTAAGCCGGAGAACGAGCTCTTCATCATGAACTGTGATATAGATGGTAAACCTGCTCAGGAGTTAACGTTGTGTATATGATGGTGTCATTGTGTCGCATGGAGGTCATTGTATGCGTTTGTTCTAGGGGACATGGAAAACCAGGTGGAGATGGAGGAGAAGACACGGCTCATAAATCAGGTGTTGGAACTCCAGCATACTCTGGAAGGTAATCCGTGCTAACTCACAACTAACACACACACACACACAACACACACTGTACTGTGGTCTGTACTGTGGTTGAGACACTTGACTGTCTGCTGCAGACCTGTCAGCGCGGGTGGATGCAGTGAAGGAGGAGAACTTGAAGCTAAAGTCGGAGAACCAGGTTCTCGGGCAGTATATTGAGAACCTTATGTCTGCGTCCAGTGTCTTTCAGACCACCGACACCAAGAGCAAACGGAAGTGAGGTGAGCTCAGGATAAATGCTGGACATGGGGCCAAACATCCAATTACAATTTCTGAAGTGTGAATGATGTCTGCAATTAGAAACCTTAGCTTTTGCATTCATATTGTTCACTCACTCTCCACACCAATCATTTAACTACACCCAGGCCACATTTCCACAGCAGGTACCCAAATCCTATGTAGTGGTCGTCTCGTGTTCATCAAATCTGGATCTATTGGACATTACAAAACACATTTTTACTAACCATGCTTAAGGCTTACAAATGCAAATACTAGGCATGGCCAGATACTACTTCTTCATGGCCAGTACCGATACTGCAAAGTTAGATATCGGCCAATGTCAATACAATTTTTATTTCTTGTTATTCTAATTGATTTGTAATCCGGTTACTTTCCGGGATCATTCGTGAATGCCCAACATTAAATGTCTATTTTTGTCACTCTGCTCACTCCTCACCGACATTCAGCAACAGGCTGGATAAATTTATTAATCCGAACAAATTACTATCAGAAAGTCAGTATGTATACAGAGCTAATATTTCTACCTCCATGACACTGATCAAAATTAGGGAGGAAATCACTATTGCTATAGATCAGAGGAAGTGTGCAGCCGCAGTATTCATGGAAAAGCCTTTGATACAATCGATCATGACATCCTAATAACGAAAATCATTAGAAAGGTCAGAGATGGTCATATTAAAACAAAGGTTTGATGATAATAGATTGTCCTTGAACATAAGTAAAACTAAAATCATGCTGTTTGGTAACAGCAGAAAGGACACGTACCAGCAAATACAAATAGACGGTGTGGACATTGAAAGGGTGAACGAAAATACATTTCTGGGGATCACAATAGATGAAAATATGAGCTGGAAACCTCATATTACAAATATACAACATAAGGGGGGGCAGGAATATTTCAGTATTGAACAAAGCAAAATTTGTTCTCAATCAGAAATCACTCCACACTCTTTATTGCTCTCTGGTTCTACCATATCTTACTTATTGTGTGGAAATATGGGCTAATAATAATAATAATATGTAGTACTCTGAAAAAGAGGAAAGGAGATTTAATATTTTGCAACATTTGAAAATGCATGTTTTAGCCGCATAGTTAAATGCTGACATATCTTGGTACAAGCATCTAGATAGGCATGTTCTCAATCAGAAATCACTCCACATTCTTTATTGTGCTCTGGTTCTACCATATCTTACTTATTGTGTGGAAATATGGGCTAATAACGATAAAAGCAATCTTCACTGGCTAAATGTACTGCAAAAAAGGTCAGTAAGGATAATTCATAATGCCGCCTACAGAGAACATACTAACTCCTTATTTCTAAAATCACAAATACTAAAACTTGCTGATATAGTTCATCTTCAAACAGCTAAAATAATGCATAAGGCTAAAAATAACCAATTAGCTAAAAATGTCATCCAATACTTCTCTACAAGAGAGAAATATGATCTCAGGGAAGAACTACATTTGAAACACTTATATGCTAGGACTACGTTATGCTAGCCATAGCATTTCAGTATGTGGAATCAAACTATGGAATGGATTGAGTAAGGAAATCAAACAATGCACAACGATGAGCCAATTCAAGAAACAATACAAGCAGTTGATGTTTGCTAAATCCAAGGATGAAGAGTCTTGAACCAGTCATGATATATATAGTATATATCATTATATTGACACTTACTATGGTACCCATTATGTCATTGTATGGTCATATCACTTCGTACTTCGGTACGTGGCAGAAATAAATAACAAAAACAATAATGAACAAAAAAAACATTAAATTACATCAGAAAGGCAGGAAGTGAAGAACAAATGTAATAGTTCAGTACCAGATGGAGGGGTAGGATTTACTAAGCTTTGCTTCTTCCTACTCCTTTTGGACATGTGGAACTGTGAACTGATTATGTGATGCACTCAATTGTAATCTGATGCATGTTCAAATGAAATAAATCCATTACCATTACATTATTGTCTGATTTTGGATCCAGCATTTCCAATAAAGGTCTTGTTTGGAAATGAATGTCAATCACGTAGCTGAATGTCTCAAGAGGTGCGGTGGAATGCATTTTGGACCGTTACAGGATATATAGGACAGGAATATACCTGGAAATTTGGAGCAGGCACCTGTTGGCTCCAACATGAACTATTTACCAAGACTGCAGTGAATGTCCACATTTTGGCCAGTCAGCATTCACGTCTACAAATTTACAGACCAAGACTTTCCATTTTATTCGTGTGACTCATTGATGCTTTTTCTCAGGCCTTCTTTTGCCAGAAATTGCATCAGTCGCCGCAAGTTGACGCCTGCAGGCGAACCTTCTTTTTCACCAACTTCTTTTTTTGTTGTTGAAGGACTTCCTGTGTCAGTCTCCAACAAGCAGAAGGCTGCTGAAGCAAAGAAGAATCCAGAATGAATACTATTGTATCTCTAACAAATACTATTGTGACCATGACGCTTCTTTTCAATGCCTTTGTTTTTAATGTGTTGTCCTAAGTGGAAGTCATCATGGCCACGTGTTGCATGATCGTTGTCATCTTTTCTACTCCCAGCTCAACATTGTTTGTGGAAAATGTATTCCAGTGGCATGTGCACCTTATCACATCATTTGGGAGTTCAGCTTATCAGGCATCAACCAGTTTTTGACAAGGGTAAATACTAAAAAAAATAGTTTAGCTCTATGATTGGTGTGTAAACGATGGGGTTGGCCAGGAAGTAAAGATGCTTCCACTGTAAGAGCGCCAAAACAAAAGCATCAAAGTGGTTTAGAGTGCTATTGATCTGCTGTGGCAGACCAAGACCAAGCTGTAACTGTCTGAGGCAGCAATTAAAGAGTGTCCATTAAAAACCGTAACACTGCAAAATTGTACTTGTTGCCAAAATGTTACTTTTTGGCAAGTTTTACCTCATGTGTTAACAATGGGTGAAAAGGGACAGATTGTTACAAGTTATTTATTTTGATATTTTTAAGTTGTATTCTATGAGTAGATACCCAGCACTGTTCCTTTTGTTTTTAATAAAAGCTCAAGCTCAACCTCACTCCTTAATTCTTGTGTAAATACTCATATGCCATGATGATAAACACGATTACAGCTTTCATATTATTCAACTATACATTTCTACCACCTCCATTATCTACTCCACCCTCACCAACTGCTTAGCTGATATCAAAACTTGGATGGAACTAAATGTTCTCAAACTTAATAGTGACAAAACAGATATTATCATCATCGGTCCCAAAAACACCACAGCGCCCACCCATAATTTCCATCTTCAATTTGACAGCGCCACCCTCACTCCATCCCCGCTCATCCGCAACCTTGGTATCCTCCTGGACCCCACCCTTTCATTTGAACACCACATCAGTTAACCCGGACTGCATTCTTCCATCTTAAGAACATAGCCCGACTCCGTCCATCACTTCCATTCTCTGCCGCTGAATCTCTAATCCATGCATTCATCACCTCCAGAATCGACTACTGCAACAGCATTCTCTACGGTACACCTTCCAAAACCCTCAACAAACTACAATATATTCACAACCTCCTCACCTCCACCCGCTCCCGTCAACACATTACCCCTGTCCTCCAAAACCTCCACTGGCTTCCCGTCCCCCAACGCATTCACTTCAAAATTCTTCTCATCACCTACAAAGCCCTCCACGATCTGACCCCCCCATATCTCACAGGCCTCCTCCATCCACACAATCCCCCGCGTCCACTTCGCTCCTCAGACTCCAACCTCCTGGCACTCCCCTGTAAGACCAAGCTCCGAACCTGGGGAGACAGAGCCTTCTCCATCGCTGCCCCCACCCTCTGGAACTCTTTGCCCCACTCACTCCGTGCTTGCCCTGACCTTCCCACCTTCAAAAAACAACTCAAAACCCACCTCTCTAATAAAATCTGTTTTTAATGTCTAACTTTTTATATCTGACTGCTGTGCCCCGCCCCTCCCCGCTTTTTTAACTGTGTACTAACCAGTGAATGTTGTATTTTGGTGTGTCTTTTATTCTGTTTACTTGCTCTATTCAACTTCATTCTTTTGTAAAGTGTCTTTGAGTATCTTGAAAAGCGCTATACAAATAAAATGTATTATTATATTAAATACTTTTATTTTCAAAAGCAATGCAAATAAGCAAATAAATGTCAACAAGGATGACGTGTGCCAGAAGAACAACTGGAAAAGAGAGACGATGGAAAGAAATGAAACGATGGTCTGGGTCCACAGTGGGACCACAACCTGGTTGCAGTAAATGTCCGAAAACACATCCTGTTCAAACTGCCAAGGCATTCAGTTGTGCTAAAATCTCTCGCTCACACACACACACACACACACACACACACACACACACACACACACACACACACACACACACACTACATGCTTATCGCCCTCCAGCTTCACCATCACGTTTCTACTGCATGTCTACCAGCACAATTCGGCGTGTTGTGTTGCTAGGAATGTACACAAGAACAAAGTTTGGGTTCATCAGTGGATATTTTACAAGTTGTCTTGTGTGGCCCTTAAGTGCTTCAAATACACCGTCAGAACATTTCTACTACGATTCCCAAACCAATGTGCCACAGCATTTTACTCACTTGCCAAAAATGTTTTACTTACCACAAATAATCATCTAGCGACTCCAGTGAAAGGCAGAACAGTTAAATGTTCCTCCACTAGATAGCAGTAGGTACGTATCATGAACCAGTTCAGAATGTCACGGCATGCCTTTTGTCATAAAAAAAAGATGTGCCTTAACTCAATAAAGGTTAGGAACCACTGGTGTAAATGATTACACATAAAAACACTAACGTGTAAATAAATAACCTTTGCAAACCAAAACTTAAGCAATGTGCACACGATGCGTAGACATGGCGTCATCTCCATCTGGCCTCTTCCAAAGAGTAAAAACCCACCAAGGAAGTTAACTTAAGTCACAACATGTCTTTAGACGTGTTCTTGAAAGCAAAAGCTGACAGTCCGGATGCTGTTCACGGCCTTCGCTCCAGAGGACACAGACGGAGGGAGCCGTGATTTGATGGCGAAAAGGAGCAGAGACGTCATACAAGTGTTGGAAACAATGAAGAGAAGACAAAAACAAAATCCTCTGGCGATGCATCTGAAAGGCAAGCGTGCAGAAAGCAGAGGAGGCTGCAGAGCGGTACTGTCGCTGGAGGATGAGGGAGACATGGGCGGGGCCAGTCGTGGTGACTGCAGGCTTACCGGGCGATTGGAGGAAATGCAACTTTTCTTCTGCTCGGCTCACTCAAGAAGAGCAGAGAAGGCGCCCTTCCAACACATCCCTGTCAGCGGAGATGGGAGACGGCGGCTACGGACGTGGCCTCAGTCTTTCCGTACTCTCCTCTTTCTCACCGCTTGTTTGTTCTCCACAGCGTCGCCGCCTCCTTCCACCTGGAATGAACACCGTCGGTTACCATCGTGAGCAATGGAAGATAATGACGTGATTCCAAGCATGACGTTCTACAAGAAGACACGTCTTATCTCAACAACTCATTTTACCTGCTCTTCTAATGTTCTCCCAGCTTTGCTTTCCTCCTCCTCCTCTTCTTCTTCTTCTTCTTCTTGCTCCTCTTCTTCCTCACCATCAACATTCTCATCATCCATATCTGGATGGTCCCCTCTTAAAAGGCTTGCATCGACGTCCTCCTCGGCTTCTTCCATAGCTATTAAATCAGACCGTTGATGTCACTGACGGGCGATACTCTCAGAGGTTGTGTTTCTTCTATCCTCACCTGCAGCTGCTTCATCTTCTGCAGGCTCGCTATCTTTGTCTTCCTTGTCTGCTGCCACAGCCTCTTCCTCCTCTTCCTCCACCGCCTCCACTTCCTCCTCATCCTCCTCCTCTTCGTCTACGACAGCTTGGGGCACATCCACTTTCTTGTACACGTAGTCATCTGGTTTCTGGAACAAACAGGAAGGCTGGTTGGGATGGTCAAGCTGGGCGGAGACCGAAAGACAAAGAGCTTGAAGGTACCTTTGGCCAGCAGAAGAGCACAACAAGTCCTACAGGCAGACCGACTGTCAGGATGTAGACCACCCAAAGCCACGGACGCTCCTCGGCTGCTATCATCAGCTGAGCAAAAACTCCAGGCTGATGGGAAGACAAGTGGAACAACGTTAATGGCTCCAGTGTGGAAATAAGCGAGCTTCAAAGCGTACCTCGTTGGCACTGGCCACAAGTTTCTTCAGGCCCCAGCTGTCAGAGGCCCAGCGGTCGGCCACTTCCTTGTGAGAGGTGATAATGAAATTGTCGAAGTAGATATCTGAAGTCATGGACCACAACTCTAAGCCCACGGCTTTGAATGGCGTCATTCTGAACGGCTGCAGGTCCTCAAAGTATTCAGGGTTGTCAATTTTCCGAGGCTTCCAGACCCCCTGTGGAGAAAAGGGCATGAAAACTCATGTTGCGGGAACGGAGACAGCAGCTCCAGAAACCCCAGTGTGTGCATTACCGCTGCTGTGAAAGGCGAGGTGAAGAAGCGTAGTAGACGAGTAGACGGTTATGGTTACCTGATAGTTGGGGTTATCCACCAGTGGGGCTTTCCACTTGCCCTGGTACTGAGGGTTATTAATCATGGGGCGCTTCCATGGCCCACAGCCTGGCGCGCCCTCACAGGCTGGGTTGGGGATCTGTGGAGCCTCCCATTCTCCATCCATCTCAACGTCCCTGCACATACAAAGTATCAGTCAGCCGAGATGGTTCATCTGAAAAAATGTTAAGACCGGTTGGAAATGTGGTCACGGTTTATTTACCAGTCTTCTGGTTTCTCAGAATCCGGCTCAGGGATAAATTCCGGTTCCTCCTCCAGCCAGCTCTCGGGCCGCACTGCATCTGGGTCTTCAATCTTTGCAGGCGCATCCTCATCCCTGACACAAGAGCTTTTCATTACACATCTGCAGTAGGCTGCCAACATTTCAGAGGAAGTTCTGGCAGTGTGGAGGTCGCTTGCAATTACCAGTCATCGGGCTTGACGGCCTCAGGGTCAGGGATCTTGGCCCTCTCGTCCCAGTCCTCCGGCTTGGAGTCATTGGGATCGTCAATCTCTTTGGGTGGGTTGACTGGCGGGACCACGTCATGCAACAGGCTGCCACGATTCACGCTGGATTGGTCAATGAATATCTCATAGCTGTTGTCTGGTTTGAGGACTACCAACAGTGGGAACACACGTGTGATGCATTACTCACATATTCTTAGGCTCCATTTTGGGTTACTGGGGTGACAAACAGTATTGCACACATTTTTTACAACAAATTAAAAAAGTCAAAAATTAGACACAAAACGTTTTTACAAAAATTACCTCATAACACAAGAAAAAAATGTTGTTTTAGGAGCATAGAGATGATGTACAACAGGACATATATGTTATTTTGTTACAAAACAAACAATGGCACCACATTTGCACAACAGGACACTGCTTCCATACCCAAAGTGTAGAGGTGGGTCTTCCTATCTGTGTAGAACTTCTTCAGGTCCACATCAGCCCGCTTGGCGTGCTTTTCCTCAGAGTCTTTATTTAAGGGATTCCGATGATGGAAGATAAAGTGCAGCTTGTAGTCCTCACCACACTTGTCAGGTCCAAACATGATGGTGTAGGGTGTGCGATCATTGAATTGCTCCTGAAAGGCCATCAGAAACATCCTTGAAGCTCTAGATACTTGACCCGTCACAGCACACCGTTCATTATAGATAGAAATAACAAATGTACACACCAGATTGACATCCCTGGTGTCTGAAAGCAGTTTAATGTAGGCCCCACCACAGTCAATTCCATTCTGGAAATTAACTTCATATCTACAAAAGGATGGAAAGACACACAGCTTTTATTCTCCGTGCAATTTGCTGTGTGGGAATCATGGAATTTGTTCAAAAGCATAATGTCATTCCATTGTTTCCCACAGGAATCCCAAGATGTTTCCCACGCCCACTGTGGGACACGCTGCTCGTTGAGAAGAGCAAGTCGCCAAAAGTGACCAATAAGAACAAGTCATTAGGATTTCTCACCTTTTTCGGGGGAAAAAGTTCTAGAATGTCTAGTGTAGTGTGTTCCGGACACATTACCCAGCATACCTTGTGGTGTATGGCTCAGGATGTCATATTTGGCATTTATTTTGATCTGTAGCGCAAGAGGTAACAGTCGTCCATGTGTTAACTTTCTGTTGTTATTGCGGTGTGGCTATGAATAACAAGCACTTCCTTATTTAAGTCAAGGCAGACTCAAGCTCACCACAATAGCAACAAAATCACCAGGTTGGCAACACCGACCCCTCCTGCGACATGTTCTTGCTATCTGGCAAGATGAGTTACAATCCATTTAACTTGTAACAACAAGCTACCTCACAGACAGTCCCGTGATAGTATCTTTGTACATTCATCAAGTGGAAAGAAACAAGGTATGCCTGAGTGTGTACTCACTGTACAACTAGAGGTTCATCCTCAAAAATGAAGGGCTTGTCTAGCATAGCGGCAATGGCATGGTGCCTGGCCCGGGACTTGAGCACGAGGCCTTGGTCTCCTGGAACCTTGTTCTCCTTCAGCTGCTCCACCAACCACCTTCCTGCATGAACCCCACGAAGGAAGAAGAGTCATATTTTCAAGGCACAATAAAGATAGCAAAGCATAACAAAGATCCACAGATGCCTGCTACAGCTCAAATATACACACGCATCTTTGTGGACCGGAGCATCCAAACAAACCGTCATATTTGGCGATGTCATCATCAGCATCTCCTTTCACTGTTTTTGACAACTGCCATCTGAGGAGGAAAAACACCACAAATAACTCACACTTTGCCTGATTGCTTTTATCAAGAACAGTTTAAACCACAACATGACATACACATCGTAAAAACACAGAACGTTTCCAAAACCATGTCCATTGTCGAAATGCCACAGTCGAGGGGGAATGTTATTTTTTAGGAATTTATTCAAAGCAAACACTTTACATACACAAAGATCATCTTTAATTTAAATGATGTGGGAGAGCCCGTATGAAGACACACAGCTTTGGAAGCTTCTGAAAGGTCAACTGGCTCATCTGTCCAAGAATTCTAAGGCTGGCTTCAGCACGCACTCGCCTGCGGCATGTCAGCACTGCTGACATATAGTTGTTCCATAATTGTTTGATTTTAATTTGGATTTTCATGGAAAATCAGCTTAATTTGTGTTGTATTGCAAATGTGTGTTTAACTTACGCCACATGTTGTGGCTGCTATGTTATCATGACTGTACCTGTTACTACATGCTTGCAGCATGTATATAAACCATAAAACCTCTTTTGGAGGTCTTTGTAGGTGTGTCCCATTACACGCAGTCATGAGCTGTCTCTCCCTCTCTCTATTTTTCTATCTTTAGAACGCCCAGAAGAGAAAGACATGTATTCATGTCTCACAAAAGGATTGTGCAGTTTTCTTGTTAAGTTTCTGACTTTTCAGCATGACAAAATGACCTGTCAAGTGAGCCATCGTCAAACGTCTCTGCAAAGTGAACATCTCCAGTCGGCACAGGCGTCTTGTATGTTACCTACAAAGCCAAAAAAAGATCATTTCAAAATAACTTCCCTTCCCAGGCACAACATATTGCACTCTCGCTCAGGTGAAGTTCTTTACTCACTTCGAAGGAGACCTTGTCACTGGCTGTGCTTTTCTGCTCTGGTTCATCAAAATGTCTTGCATTCGCCTCCTCCTCATCTTCCTCCTCCTCCTCAGTGATGAGAGCCTCCATTTCCTCTTCGTCTAAGCCAATTTCTTCATCCTCATCAACATTGGCCTGCTCGTGAGCCATTGCTACAGCCACAGCCAGAGCAGAGAGGAGCAGCATCCGCCACATCCAGTGCCTGCCCAGCATCATCTAGATAGAGTCAACAATAGAGAAGTGTGTGAGTACAAATACAAGGCAATATGACATCACATGAGCTTATCAAACAACCTATGAGCTACCTCGCATGTCATTTCCTTGATGGACGGTCTTTGATCATGATGAATCCACCAGATAATGCAGGGCATTCAACTAGTGACCTGCCCTTTCCCTCTCTACCCATATATGCTATGGTCCCTCTCTACCCATATATGCTATGGTCCCTCTCTACCCATATATCCTATGGTCCCTCTCTACCCATATATGCTATGGTCCCTCTCTACCTATATATGCTATGGTCCCTCTCTACCCATATATGCTATGGTCACACATGTGTGGTCATTTAGCATATTTTTAACACTCGTGGCCATGATACTACTTTCAAACCTTCAAGTAGTCAATTAAAACGTGGAAATATTAAGAATAAATGAACATTTGGTTCAGCATTGACTGATTATTTCCTCGTATTTGGTGGCACGTCTTATTTCAACAGCAGTGCCATGGATGTACATCAGTGATCAGTGACTAGCTACAATCATTAACCTGCAGTAACCTGCGAGCACATCGATGGGTAACTCATTGCGGTGCCAAGAAAAGGTCATGGGACAGGTCTGATCTGAGTAAAAAAGGTCATGGGACAGGTCTGATCTGAGTAAAAAGGGTCATGGGACAGGTCTCTGGCGCCAACATGGCTGCGGCATAAACGGACTCTTGCTGCAGCACCTGCTCCTCTCGCTAATGCTAGCAGTCTGTCCAACCGCGCTACTCGCACTAACGGCGCTTTGCTTATAAACACAGAAGAGTTGGGTAGTAAGGGAACGATCATTGGCATGCTAATGGGACAGCAGAAACTGTGAAGCGCCACCACTGCCTTTTAAACAACATACAATAGAAGAGAAGGGCTAGCTTGCTGTTATCAGCCATCTCGAAGGAGAGATGGAGATGAATGAGCGCGCACAAACCTTGAGTCGAGTTGGCGCAGAGGAAAAATCTACTGGCACCAAACTGCTTCCCCGCAAAGGCAAAGACAGACAGCTCCCTTGTTTTTGTGCGTTTGTTTGTCCAAGCGTATAAAAAAGGCAACAGTGCTTATACACTTCGTACCAACACCACAGTCAACAGCTCTCAGATGACAGCTCGGCCCCAATGTGACGTTCAAAGGGTTCCAACCGGACAGCACCGCTTTAAAGACGCGCATGCGCATTAAGCGGTGATGGGCGACACTGCAAATTTTGTTATCTCCCTTTTTTAAATTAATTGAAACTTTGATTGATTGATAAGGAAAATGCTAACTCATTTGTGACAATTTTGTCAATCAAGACAATTTAGCAATATCAATTGTTATTACCTGTTATTAAAGTTTGAACAAAATAGTGCAAAAATGACTCAAGAGATGCAAAAACTAATCTCGTGCTATGACTCTATAGCCCTACTACCTCCAATGACATTAATAAAAAGAAAACAGTGTGAACAATGAAACAATATCAACATAGCAAAACATACAGATATTTGTGAAAATAAACATCGAATAAAACTGAAAAATATAAAGTTCATCGGGCGAGTATCGATTCGATACACGTACAGTTCTTACCTCGCTAACGATACAATCGATGTGTGTATCAACGCGCCCACCGATATCGGTCGGCATGGATGGTGCCTTCGCGTACTCCCGAAATGTCAGAATTCCCAGTCAAATTTTATAGTTAACACACATTTGAGTTTTACTTATTAACTTCAGTGACATGCAAATGATTAACGTGTATGTTTTTTCAGTCGTGGATCATATGTTTATGTTTTAGAGCGCATTTATTCGTCTTGTGGCAGAATTTCAAAAATGTCGTTTCATGTACGACTCATGACAAAACCAACAGGTATGGTAATAAACGGGAATTTGTGGACAACGAAGTTTTGTTTGTTTCTTTTGGCTTTTTCCTAGTCGCCACGGTGGATCTTTTTTGTTCAGCGTACTGATTTTGGCTTGCGCTCCTTTATATTCCGTAAAGCAAAGTCCGCCTTTGGTGTGACGTCTCATGCGTTTCCGGGTTAGAGTTCAAAAAATATCCATGGCGGTCGCATGCTTGTCTTAGGCATGTTGTAGGAGTTTGAACCCACAATATACGCCGAAAAGCCCGCAGAATGAAGGAGACACCTTTGTCGAATTGCGAACGGGATTTCTTGCTTAAAGCCATCGAAGAGAAAAAGGTTAACTTTTAGGGAAACATTTCATTAACATTATTTTGCTATACGTTTATTGTTGTTTACTATCTAACAATGTCTACATGGAGTATGCACGTGGCTTTAACGACCTGTTTTCCTACACGCTCTTTCGCAGCGCCTGGATGGACGGCAGACCTATGACTACAGAAAAATAAAGATCGTGTTTGGGACTGACTTTGGATGCTGCTTCGTGGAACTCGGGAAAACCAGGTGAGCTGCTCAGTGGACACGACAAGTACAAGAATGTTTTTTTCCTGGAAGAGATCCCTCCATTGGTAATATTTTGTCTTTTAATTAAGTCAATTCACATTCCTCACTTTGTTTCAAGAATGATTATATTGAATTTTAACTGTATTCCTGTACATGCTGCTCATTCAGTGGTCTTTCATTCTAAACTTGTGGCATCAATATTTAATTTTGGAAATGGTTGTCAATGTGGTTCACGATACAGGGTCATGGCCCAGGTGTCCTGTGAGCTGGTGGCCCCCAAGGACAACCGGCCAAATGAGGGAATCATGTTCTTCAATATTGAGCTGTCACCGATGGCTTCACCAGCATTTGAACAGAGCAGGTGAGTGTTTCTTCTACCCTTATTATATTATTTATTATTATTATTGTTGTTTACTCTTGAAGTGCAAGTGTACCTTCTATACAGTGCCAAATTACATCATGAAGCACATAAGGAAACCTTTTCTATAGAGCAGACAAGTTATTTCAGTTGTACTAAAGTCATATACAAATATTAAGATGAATTAATAGTTTTTTTTTTCACCAAAGGCAGTCAGAGTTGTCTGTGAAGCTAAACCGACAACTGGAGCGATGTTTAAGGAACTCCAGGTGCATTGATACGGAGTCCTTGTGTGTGGTGTCTGGAGAAAAGGTACACACCAACATAATGCGGTCACAAGGTCTTTTCCATGACAGTCACGGTGCTACATTTGTTTGATCAGGTGTGGCAAATTCGGGTGGACGTTCACATGCTGAATCACGATGGGAACCTGATGGATGCTGCCAGCATAGCTGCCATCGCCGCACTCTGCCACTTTAGACGGCCTGACGTTGGCATCCAGGGGGATGAAATCACTGTGGTTCGTGAGCAAAAACACTAGAACACTTTTTCTTTCGTCTTTGCTGGTTAGACAATTAATGAAGACTAAAGAGAACACAACTCCTAACACCCGGAAGGGGCGTTGCAAAACGGGGGGGAGACGGGCTTATTGGGACGTCTTATTAATGGGAGTCTCACTAATGAGACCAGTACATTGCTTAGTTAACACTGTCCATTTTATAGTTCTCAAATGGTCTCATCCTGAATATATACGTAACAAAGACAAAAATGAATTTTTACTTAAACAAAATAATTGGTTGTATACAGTAATCCCTCGCTATAGTGTGGTTGTTCAGAAATTAATTAATGAAGAAATAGTTAATATTAGTCAGAACATACTGAAATACAAGTGGTATGTAGTATTCTGGTCCGACATGATAAAGTGGAAAAAAGGTCTCCTCCCATTCCGTGTGGAAGTGTTTTTTTGTTTTTTTTTTAACAAGTTCAGGAGGGAAAAAAACGAGACTAACTGGTTAGGCCATGTTGAGTCCCTGTAGCAAAAGAGTTTCACAATGTGTTGTAAACAATGCAACTATGGATTTTTGCAACACACAATAGTAATAAGTTATGTAAGTTTATGGGAGTGGGTCGTAACACACACACAACACGCCTATATGATGCAACTCATTATGTGTCTGCCCCTCAGTACAGTCCAGAAGAAAGAGATCCCATTCCTCTCAGCATCTACCACATGCCCATCTGTGTCAGCTTCTCCTTCTTCCAACAAGGGTAAGGCCACAGCTTCAACCCCCCAATCATGTGTTTGAAGAACAGGCCATGTTAATGTCTGCTTGCGGAACATTTGCTTTCTATCCACAGGACTTATCTGCTTGTAGATCCGTGTGAACGGGAGGAGCGCGTGATGGATGGCTTGCTGATGATTGCCATGAACAAACACAGAGAAATCTGCTCCATTCAGTCTAGTGGAGGCATCATGTTGCTCAAGGAGCAGGTTCGCAGATTCTATTATTGGCATTTTGCTCTCTGACATGGTATTTGTGCAATGTTTCCCCTACGATTGCTCTTCATTTTATTTTCCGTAGAACCCCAGATCTCAACACTTGTCACATGTCATCCAAGCATACCTAACCTTGTAAATAACTTTTTAAAATACATTTTATTCTAACAGAGTGCTGAAAAAAACATTTATATTTGATCAATTACCAACCAAGAATTGTGACCCCCATAGAGCACTCACAAATGAGTCTTGTCCCTTTTAAGGAAGTACTCCTACTCTCATTGATTCATATTCACCTACCTCCTATGATATTTGGTGTACCTCACATTGGGAACCTCGACTTGAGTCATTTATGAAAACTAAATAGCCGTAGGGAAAACACCTTGTTCAGAAAGTTGGAACATGAAAAAGGAAAGTGTTTTATTTTCCTGTGCTGTTGAAGGTCATGAGATGCAGTAAAATAGCCAGCGTCAAAGTGTCGGAAATCACAGAGCTCATCAGTAAGGCCCTGGAGAATGACAAAGCAGCCCGGTGAGTTCACCGTCACGTGTGGTTCAAGGGTGGAAGTCTGCCTGTTGGTCGGAGATGGCTAATAACTCCGTATGGATATTTTTCAGGAAAGCAGGCGGCAGGTGCGGTTTTGCCGAGTCGATGCCTCAAGAGCGCATCACCGCTTTGAAAAAGGATGAGACGACAGTGGAAATGACAGATGTGTCCCAAAGAGCTGAGGACATCATCCACAAAGCCGAGGCAACTCCTCAGACGTATCCTGCACTTGACTACACAAGCAAAATAATAGTTTTTATCAACAGTCATGAGCTTAGCAAGGTGTAAGTACACAATAAGAGACAATGCAACAATATCATATGATCATATGGCTTCAATGCAGTGCCACTATTCATGCCTATTACTCGTTCGTGCAATGCCCTCCCCCCCCCCCCTCCCCATATCACAATGTAACATTGTGAACAATAAACGCATATTTGTGACAATAACAAAGGAGAGATCTGAAAAATGTAGATTTTGTCACGCTAATATTGATGTGATATTTTGATGGGTCCACCAACCCGTCATTTTTAACCCGTGCAGGAACCTTAACTAAGCCATACTAGGAGTCAGCCGCTGGTGGTACCCGTCCCAGGTGTTGGTCAGGTAGGTCAGGGCTTGTCCAACAGCTGGGGGATAGAGGAAGACGAACAGGACACGGAAGAAGATGTCAATAGCGATGAAGAAGAAGATGATAAAGAAACAAAGATGGAGGATGGAGTGGAGCAAAACAAACACGAGCAAGGTGGAAAAGGTTAGTGGATTCATTTGTATCAACCTGTGAAAGCGTTGATACTCTGGTGTTTGCTCTGGTGTTTGCAGGAGATGTGGTTGAAATATCAGACAGTGAGGAGGAAGATGTTGTCATACTTGATCCAGAGACAGCAGACCCAAAGGATAAGTAAGGAACCGTATGAACCCTCTCAGATCTGATTTGGACTGTACAAACGGCTCACACCTAAAACTCGAACACCAACCACTGCTCGGACCCGGGAGACCATATCACATTTTATGACCCGCTGACAGGTTTCTCTATACAAGAGGACTATTGATAATGTCAGGTCTAGTCAGATGAAATAAACTACAGTCAAACCTTAGTCTATATTATATACACTCCTGATCACAATTTTAGGACCAGTTGAAAAATGGCAAGAAATTTCATTTGGCACAGTTGGATCTTAATGAGGTTCCAAGTGCAGCAAAGTCCTGTTGAAAAAGCCAGTCATTACCACGCAAACGAGGGCCTTCAGTCATGCAGCAGCTGCTGTTTTGACACCCCTGCACAACCTTAAAGCTCCATTGTTCCAGATACACCCCCTCCACTCAGGTGGGGCACTCTTGTCATTCCAGCCATCAGGAACGCCAAGGTTTCTTCCACCTTTGAATGTCCCATATTTACTGTTCTCATGCTAATTCCAAACAGTAATTTTTTTGGCGTTGAAGGAGAAGTGGCCTTTCCTTTTTTTTTTCTTCTTAAAAGCCTTCTCTTACAGACGCTGTGTGGTGGTCATTAGACTGCCCTCGGCACTAGAAACAGCCTACATTGGGGCCGAGGATGGTCCTGTGTCTTGGAGGACCGCCAATCGGATCCTCCGGCTCAGCGCCGGTGTCTACCACTTAACTTTTTTGTTCCATTACCCTCAGTGTATTTGACGAAGTTTCCATTGACTGTCCAAGGTTTTTTTTTTTACCATTGCCATCAAAAGACCATGAACGTGCGTATACCTGATGACATTGAATCCACTGATTTTGGCTTTTATGATTTTGGCTTTGAAATGCTGTGGTCTTTTGATCAGCTGATGAACAGCCTATTTCACTTTTAACGCTTGCTTTCTCAAAACCTTTTTGGTCTTACTCTCACTTCCTCTTTTTGCATTTTGACATCCTTAAGATCCAATAGTGCAAAATGTGAATTCTGCATGTTTTCAGCTGGTCTTGAAATTTTTATCAGGAGTGTAAGAACCAATTTAGAGTATGGTTCTGGTACCGAAGTGGTAGTGAACACACCAGATAAGCGTGTCTGCTTCCAGCATCTTAATAATACCAAGAAACCTCATACGAATTGATCCAGGACCCATTTTGCATTACCACGTTAAATTGCTTTAAAAACACAAATAAAAAGTAAATATTATATTTTCCTGCCATCACAATTGCAACATATGCACGATTACTAGAATGGAAAATGATAAGAGAAAGTATTTGAAGCAGATGAGGTGACAGTTCTTTTTCTCACTTGAAGGAGTACAAGTTCAAGTTCCCACCAGAAGGGGCCAGCAGCGTCAAAGAAAATGCGCCAAAAAATTAAAGGACACATTTAAACTCTTCATGACCCCAGTCCTGCTTCAACTTGACATTACTTCCTGTTTTATTTTTTCTTTGAATTGGTTTTTGGTTCCTCTAGTCTGACCCAAGCTGTCCTATCTAGTAGAGGTCTACACGGAGCGGCTGGCCCCACGGCTGGCCGGACTCCTCGGCTAACAGGGCGGGCTGAAGAAATCTCAAGAACATGGCCACGGCTATGGAAAACTAATATAAAAAAATATTGATAGCCTCATTTGTTTCTTGAAAGGTCACCTATATTGACCATAATCCTTCCTTATATCATCTTTTTCACACAATTTATACTATCTTGAGCCGAAAAGAGGTAATTTAATATTTGTGCTTGTTCGGCTGGACGGCTGGCCGCTCAAATCTCACCACGGCTGTGGACGGCTGTGGCTGTCGTGCCACGGAAAAGCACAACTGTGTAGACCTCTACTCTAGTATTTGAGCATAAACTCTCGTTCTTTGGGAAGGAGGGCAGGCTTGACATACAGTGCATCCGGAAAGTATTCACAGCGCTTCACTTTTTCCACATTTTGTCATGTTACAGCCTCATTCCAAACTGTATTAAATTAATCTCTTACCTCAAAATTCTACACAAAATACTCCATTATGACAATGTGAAAAAGTTTTTTTTTTACTTTTTTTGAATTTATTAAAAATAGAAAACTAAGAAATCACATTTACATAAGTATTCACAGCATTTGCCATGAAGCTCAAAATTGAGCTCAGGTGCATCTTTTTTCCACTGATCATCCTTGAGATCTTTCTACAGCTTAATTGGAGTCCACCTGCAGTAAATTCAGTTGATTGGACATGATTTGGAAAGGCACACACCTGTCTATATAAGGTCCCACAGTTGACTGTGCATGTCAGAGCACAAACACCAAGCATGAAGTCAAAAGAACTGTCTGTAGACCTGCGAGACAGGATTGTCTTGAGGCACAAATCTGGGGAAGGATACAGAAACATTTCTGCTGCTTTGAAGGTCCCAATGAGCACAGTGGCCTCCATTATTGGTAAATGGAAGACGTTTGGAACCACCAGGACTCTTCCTAGAGCTGGCCGGCCTTCTAAACTGAGCGATCGGGGAAGAAGGGCCTTAGTCAGGGAGGTGACCAAGGCCCCGATGGTCACTCTGTCAGAGCTCCAGCGTTCCTCTGTGGAGAGAGGAGAGCCTTCCAGAAGGACAACCATCTCTGCAGCAATCCACCAATCAGGCCTGTATGGTAGAGTGGCCAGACGAAAGCCACTCCTTAGTAAAAGGAACATGGCAGCCCGTCTGGAATTTGCCAAAAAGCACCCGAATGACTCTCAGACCATGAGAAACAAAATTCTCTGGTCTGATGAGACAAAGATTGAACTCTTTGGTGTGAATGCCAGGCGCCATGTTTGGAGGAAACCAGGCACTGCTCATCACCAGGCCAATACCATCCCTACAGTGAAGCATGGTGGTGGCAGCATCATGCTGTGGGGATGTTTTTCAGCAGCAGGAACTGGCAGACTAGTCAGGATAGAAGGAAAAATGAATGCAGCAATATATAGAGATATCCTGGATGAAAACCTGCTCCAGAGCGCTCTTGACCTCAGGCTGGGGCGAAGGTTCATTTTTCAGCAGGACAACGACCCGAAGCACACAGCCAAGATCTCAAAAGATTGGCTTCAGAACCACTCCGTGAATGTCCTGGAGTGGCCCAGCCAGAGTCCAGACTTGAATCCGATGGAACATCTCTGGAGAGATCTGAAAATGGCTGTGCACAGACGTCTCCCATCCAACCTGATGGAGCTTGAGACTTATTGCAAAGAAGAATGGGCAAAACTGCCTAAAGATAGGTGTGCTAAACTTGTGGGATCATATTCAAAAAGACTTGAGGCTGTAATTGCTGCCAAAGGTGGATCAACAAAGTATTAAGCAAAGGCTGTGAATACTTATGTAAATGTGATTTTTTTGTTTTCTATTTTTAATAAATTCAAAAAAAACCTTTTTCACATTGTCATAATGGAGTATTTTGTGTAGAATTTTGAGGTACGAGATTAATTTAATACAGTTTGGAATGAGGCTGTAACATGACAAAATGTAGAAAAAGTGAAGCGCTGTGAATACTTTCCAGATGCACTGTAACAGACCTGATCGTAAGACCAGTTGAAAAATAGCTAGAATTTACCTTTCGCATATTTGGACCTTAATGGGGTATTAAGTAGCGATACAAAATGAAATACAAGATACAATAGGCTGTGTATCAGCTGATCAAAGTTTAAGACCATCGCTTTAAAAAATGACAAAAAACTCTTCAAACCAAAACAAAGTAATGAGTAGCTCCACCATTCTTGTTGATCGCCTCAAACGTTTGTTTGGGCATGTTGGTGGAGTGTTTCCAGGAGCCTGGTGGGAACATTGCTCCAAGTGTGAGGATGGCGTCACTATCTGGAACTGATGCCAACCATCCCCAAATGTTCTCTATGGGATGTCAATCAGGAGAACATGGTCCAAAAGAGTGATGTTATTCTCCCTGAAAAAGACCTTGGTCAAGCCGGCATTGGGAACTGCAGCGTTGTCCTGGTGAAGAACCCAGCTGTTACCACACAGACCAGGACCTTCGGTCATGGGGGATACCCGCTGCAACATCTGCATGTAATTGGTTGCCATCTGACAACCCCGCACCACCCGAAGCTCCAATGTTCCACTGAATGAAAAAGCACCCCGGGTCATGATCCGCTATGCCGGGTAGAAAACATCTCAGGTGGGATCTAAACTGGCAGTTTTGTGGCGTTGAAGGAGAGAAAAGGAGGTCTTTGGATTTGTTATTTGTTTTTTTGAAAGCCTTTTCCCACAGACGGTTATTGTACTGCAGGACCGCCGTGTGTATTGACTGACAGCCAATTGGATGCTCTGCCTCAGTGCAGGTGGCATTTTTTGGGGTCTACCACTTGACCTTTTTGTTCCGTAATGCTCAGGATCTTTCCTGTCGTTTCCTGTAGAATGAATGTATTACTGCTGTCTTACTGCTGCCAGAGGCCTTGCAGAGAAACTCTTACCACCAGGAGGGCATGGGCATGACCATGTCAATGCCTGACAGAAAATTTGAATTTTGAGCAGATTTTGCCTTTTTTCGCCTGTGGGCTTAAACTTTTGATCAATCGTAATACGAACTATTCCAGTTTTTTTAATTACAATTTCTAAATGTTTTTGTCTCTCTCCCCCTTCTTGCTTTTGCATATTGTAGCTCCCCTTAGAAACTCATTCACGTCGTAATGTGCAAAGTGCATATTTTAGCCATTTTTCCAACTGATTTTAAGATTTTGATTAGGTCTGTTTATGTAGATAAGTAATGATGATTGGCTAAAGGTAGATTTCAAAGGTAGAGCACCCCCCGTCTGCCTCAACTCGGGGAATGGGGGGGGCGACAAACCTCACATGCTGCAAACCGCTACACACGAGAACTCCATGCAACAATGGTGAGTCTGAAGCAGTGTGTTGAATGTTTGGTGTTTTCAGGATGCCTATACCGTACAGGCACTACTTAGCATCATTGACACCATAATGTCTGTTGTGAGGAATTTGAATCTCATCGAACATCTCTCAACAGCACTACTACAATTATTTGACATATTTGAATGTTTAACAAAAAACATTGATTTCACTGGTAGCTAATTATTTTTTTAAGTAACATGCCCAACACTACCTGTAAAAAAGTTCCATTTCAATTGTCCGTTTTGATGCGTTTGAATTACAGCAGTTTATAGATGTGGGGTCGAGATGAAATACAGGAATGTGATGCTTTGGTGTTTTAGGAAGCTTTGAACTACATTTCTAGTCACATTTGAAGAAATGTATTTGAATATTTATATTGTTTTAGTCGATGTCATGCATGGCTTAGCTCTTGCAATAATACCATTCAACAGCCACCTGATGACTCGTTCTGAATAAATCGGGTATCACATTGTGTATCACAGTCTGTTCAATTCAAAAGACAAACACACTCTCAAGCAAATGGTATCGAAAATGATTACAAAATAATTTAGTTGGCTGGTACCGTGTGTAAAAAAACGACAATATTCAGGTTCCACCGAGATTTGAACTCGGATCGCTGGATTCAGAGTCCAGAGTGCTAACCATTACACCATGGAACCGCTGTGTCGTTCACGCAGTTTTTAAGTAACTATCACGTTGCATATAGTATATATTGTACGTATGTCACAGGTCATATTGTGTTGGTTGAATAATAGACAATAAAAGCTCGCCCTTTATAAGCTACAGTACAGTGGCAATGCTGCAAATGAATGGAACGCTATGGAGAAAGTCCACCATGATGGTGAGCAAAAGAAGTGGGCGGGTCTAAGGCGGACAATAGTGTACAGCTGGCTGAGCTGAGTAACATAGTTATGCGCTGTGAGTACGCTTCAATAAAATTAATCAGCGTTATTTACTGAACACAATGAATTTATTTGGTACCCAAGTGACACTTTTAAACCTCCCAAAATACCACAATGTTGCGCTTCCTGTCGCCTATCCTGACTGTACGTCACTGATTGATCAGGAACAGCTGTTTGCGTTCGACATCGAAGCAGATATTATGTATGTTTATGACAAAAGCACATTCGTCATGCAAATATGACGGCACAAACACGTAACTCCAGTACTCACACACGACCGTGTCATTTCGCTTCACCTAAACGAAGGGGCATACTCAGACTCGCTCTGATCGGTTCAACCAATTGATTCAATTCATGTCAACACAAACGTGAGTATGGTGGGAAGTGAGTATATGCTACTATATTAGTAAATTAGTACATTTCTTGCTATACTATATGCTACGACTGCAATCAGTGACAGACGGCGAGCTAATTGAGGGACGTCATCATTAAAAAAATAAACGTTTCGGTTAACCAGCGGAAGTACCAAAATAAAAGACATAATTTTACATTCGCCTCCATATCAATTTGATAGTAACTAAGCTTTTATTAATATTTTTTGCCGAGCACGCCAGAAGCTGTGTCTCTCGGGAAGAACCAGAGAATTCCAAAAATAAAAAAAGTTAAATAATGGGAAATGGTTTAGAAAATATATATTAAAATTAGATTAAATGATATAAAATGTATAAATGTTTTCCAGAGTTTTTCAAATATATTAAAATGATTTAACAACCTTCAACTTGAAGATTTCCAGTACCTGCACTGGCCACACAGCCCCCTAGCATGATGGAACCACCACCAAATGTTACTGTGGATAGCAAGTGTTTGTCTTGGAATGCTGTGTTCTTCATTTCCATGCATACCGCCCCTTCTTACATCCAAATAATTCCACTTGACTTTCATCAGTCCACAGCACCTTATTCCAAAATGAAGCTGGCTTGTCCAAATGTGTTGCGGATGTAGCATCCTTCAAGCGACACCGCTTGTGGCAAATATGCAGAAAAGGCTTCTTCATGACAGGTATTCAAATCCAAAAAACAACAAGGGTGCTCAAATTTAGGTACCTGCCTACTTTTGTTTAAATAATTGTTGTAGACTTTCTGTAAATCCTATAAACTTAATTTCACTTCTTATCTATCACTGTGTTGGTCTGCTATAGGATATATTTAACTGAAGTGGCTGATCCCAACAACCAGTCATTTACAAAGAAAATTATCAGGGGCGCCCACACTTTTTCATAGCACTATATATTGCTGACAAACATCGCGCCAAATTCCGAACCACTTCCCAGCCAGTGAGGCTTGGACATCATAATTTCAGGCCCCCTCCCCTCAATGAATGAAGCCTCAATACTAACACTATATACACTAATGCTAAGACGTACTGCATTGCCAAAGTGTGGTATTTCCTTGGGTGCAATTCCCAAGGTGGCGTTGTTGGTATACTACTAATTACATTTAGACAACTAATAGAGAACTAATGACTAAGGCACATAAATATATTGTATGGTTACTGGTGAACTAATAAAGAACTAATGAATAGTGGTTAGCGTTAGGTAGGCTTGTCCGTCATTTATGTAAAGTGTTATCAGGAAAGGTAAAACCAAAAACCATAGATGACAAAAACAATAAAAAAAACATACCAAACCCATAAAACTGATATACAACTGGTTTTATTCTCCCTTTATGGCCTTGATGGCTTCCAACATCACTGGCATGACATGGAGACAGGAGATCCCGCCTAAGATGTTTTCACAGAACAGTGGATGGGTGCTGTCATGATCTTGGGTGGAACAATGGAGTTTCAGGTTGTGCAGGGGCGTCAAACGGAAGATAGCTATCCTGACTGAAGGCCCTCAGCTTGGTGGTACCCTATTTCTTACCGTTGCCTCTTTCCACTTTCCAAGAAGACCTATGGAATGACTCCCCCACCTCACTCATTTGCAACTCTTCATTTCTTTTTATTCTCCGCCTTCTTCTACATCATGAATATTTTCACACACAGTCTGAGAATTTCGATCAGTCCAGGGTGTACCCTGCCTCTCGCCCAAAGTCAGCTGGGATAGGCTCGAGCATACCTTGCAACCGTGGTGAGGATAAGCAGCATAGAAAATGGATGGATAGATGGATATAGAATGAATGGATGTCATAGAATGGATGGATGAATGGATGGATGGATATACAATGGATGGATATACAATGGATGGATGGATGGATATAGAATGGATGAATGACATAGAATGGATGGATGGATGGAAATAGAATGGATGGATGGACATAGAATGGATGTATGGAAATAGAATGGATGGATATAGAATGGATGGATGTATGGAAATAGAATGAATGGATGGACATAGAATGGATGGATGGAAATAGAATGGATGGATGGACATAGAATGGATGGATATAGAATGGATGGATATAGAATGGATAGATGGCTATAGAATGGATGGATGGATATAGAATGGATGGATGAATGGATGGATGGATATGGAATGGATGGATGTATGGATATAGAATGGATAGATGGCTATAGAATGGATGGATGGATATAGAATGGACGGATGGACATAGAATGGATAGATGAATGGATGTTATAGAATGGATGGATGGATATAGAATGGATAGATGGATGGACATAGAATGGATGGATATAGAATGAATGGATGGATATAGGATGGATGGATGGACATAGAATGGATGGATGGTTATAGAATGGATGGATGGATGGCTCTGATAATGTGCACAGACTTAACCTAACAATGTCCCCTCTGACAGGAAAGTGTCCGGCCTGTTGTCACAAAAGATATATCAAAAGATATATTTCAAATTCAAATTTTTCTCAATTTTTTTTCTCCAAAGTTTTCCTCCTGGAAGTAATCCAGTGGAGTCTTAACTCACTTCCCTAGCATTCTCTACCACTCATACAATGGTCCCCTTGGCCAGAGCTGGCAGTGGACGAGCCACCCATATTTTCCAGTTTTCTCCTGCCGTGTGTTCCTGCTTTGTGTACTTATATGCCTGTTCCGTTGAACAGAGTGGAACAATGGCACTGAACGTGCCAGGGCTGCTGGCGATGGTGGGATTCTACATGCTAATCCTGGGAACGGGCATCTATGCATCCTTGCGCTCCAGACGGGAGGAGAAAAAGTGGACAGGACATGGATTGGAGATCACATTACTAGCTGGACGCAAGATCAACTTGATCGTGGGCATCTTCACTCTTACAGGTACAAAGTTGCTTTCTTAGGACAAGCCATCAGAAGAAACAGCAGCAAATCTTAGTATTGATTTCATACAAAGTAAAGACACTTACAATATTACATATTTATACAGTGAGTTGCAAAAGTATTCCCGTCACACTTTTCTAGGGTTGAGATCCAGGCTCTGACTTGGCCAGTCTAGAAGATTCCCTTTCTTGATGATAATAGATTGTCCTTGAACCTAAGTAAAACTAAAATCATGCTGTTTGGTAACAGCAGAAAGGACACGTACCAGCAAATACAAATAGACGGTGTGGACATTGAAAGGGTGAAGGAAAATACATTTCTGGGGATCACAATAGATGAAAATATGAGCTGGAAACCTCATATTACAAATATACAACATAAGGTGGCCAGAAATATTTCAATATTTGTTCTCAATCAGAAATCACTCCACACTCTTTATTGCTCTCTGGTTCTACCATATCTTACTTATTGTGTGGAAATATGGGCTAATAACTATAAAAGCAATCTTCACTGGCTAAATGTACTGCAAAAAAGGTCAGTAAGGATAATTCATAATGCCGCCTACAGAGAACATACTAACTCCTTATTTCTAAAATCACAAATACTTCAACTTGCTGATATAGTTCATCTTCAAACAGCTAAAATAATGCATAAGGCTAAAAATAACCAATTACCTAAAAATGTAATGAAGAGTCTTGAACCAGTCATGATGTGCTATATATATCAGTATATTGACACTTACTATGGTACCCATTATGTCATTGTATGGTCATATCACCTTGTACTTCAGTACGAGGTGCATTATTAAAAACAAAAAAACAAAAAAACCTTAAACTGTATTATGGAAAGCAGGAAGTGAACAGTTACTGGTTGTAAAAGTACCAGATGGAGGGATAGGATTTAATAAGCTTAGCTTCTTCCTACTCCTTTTGGACATGTGGAACTGGGAACTGATTATGTGATGCACTCAATTGGAATCTGAATGAATGAAAACCATTACCAAAAAAACACTACCATTTCTTCTTCCTGAGCCATTCTTGTGTCACTCCAGGTGTGTTTGGGATCATTATCCTACTGAAAGATAAACCTCCTTTCAAGGTT
Source organism: Doryrhamphus excisus (assembly GCF_030265055.1). Lineage (NCBI taxonomy): Eukaryota > Metazoa > Chordata > Actinopteri > Syngnathiformes > Syngnathidae > Doryrhamphus > Doryrhamphus excisus. Next base: position 21,840,729 of record NC_080466.1, on the reverse strand, counting down.
CAGGCTTTTTGCAGACATGAAGAGGTTCTTCTCCAGGATGTCAATGTATTTGGTACTATCCATAGTCCCTTGTACATGGACAAGCTCACCAGGACCAGAGCCCCATATCATTATGTTCCCACCTCCATTATCACCTGTGTAGGCTTTGCTCCAAACATACTTCCTGGTCTATGTTTGCCAAAAAGTTGACCAGATCATTCTTTCCCACGTTACTTCAAATGAGCCTTGAGGTGTTCTTTCTTCAGGTATGGCTTTTTCTTAGCAAAACGCCCATGGAGACCTTCTTTGTGGAATGTGCGGGATGCATGAACTTGTGTACATTAGTCCCAGCAACCTGGAGAGACTGCTTCAGGCCTTCAAGAGTTACGGAGAGGTTTTCTCTTGCTTCCCTGAGCAGTTTCTCCTGCCTTTTGTCGTGAACTTGGAGGGATGCCCTGTTCTTCTGAGGTTGCCAGTGGCCACCATGACACTTCCAATTCTGGACAAGTGATGCAACAGTTCATTTTGGCACATTGACGGCACCCACGATAGCTGCATAGCTTTGCCCATGTCTATGGTTCTCGAGAACTTTGTGAGGTCTTCTGACAGCTCCTTTTACTTTATGACTTTATTTTGTCTGCTGACAAGCATGGGGTGACTGTGGACAGGTGACTATCTGGCGCAAGGGAGTAATGAAGCCTATAAGAGTCACAGGTGCCGGAGTTTTTGGTGCAGTCATTTTCGACTAAAAATGACAACTTTGGTGAAAGGGTATGAATACTTTTGCAACAATGAAATACAGACTTATGCAATCTATCTAGAGCAGGGGTGCTCATTAAGTCGATCGCGATCTACCGGTCGATCGCGGAGGTGGTACTGGTCGATCGCTGGTCGATCGCGGCGTGACATTAAAAAAATATCATCCCAGCATCAATGCCGTCACTTGATTGATATCCAGGGCAGCCATTCAGATGACAACTGAATGTTGCCCTTCGGGTGACCAATCAAATCAAACAATGTCTCTAAGTGCAGCAGAACTTACGATGTCAGCCTATCATCCATCCCCGTTACTTGATTGACATACAGGACAACCAGTCAGATGACAACTGAATTTTGACCTTTAGGTCACCGCTCATGCGTAAACAATGATGCAAAGTGCTAAGCTAGTCGGCGAATTGCGAGATTTTAAGCCCTCGCTAAAGTTTATGGTCACTAAAATGAGTGAAGGAGCTGGACCAAGTAAAAAGGCAAAAACTGGACCAAGTAAAAAGGCAAAAAACATATCACTTCCATACGGATATGGAATATTATACGGATATTGTGATACGGATATTATCCATGACTGATAAACATTTGGAAGTGTGCTTGAGGCTGGCTATCAGCAGCTACTGTCCGGACTATGCATCCCTGGCTGGTTCAATTCAGTGCAAGTCATCAAAGTAAACTCAGGTAATTACAAAAAATGTTAATAGTTAATTGTGTGTTTTGCAATATTGGCTCATTTGGTTATGTAAGGTACATCAACATACATTGTACGTACAAATAATCCTCAATACATTTGAAAATAAATAGATGTTTTGCATTTTTGTAGTGGGTAGATCATTTTGACTCGGTCATTTTAAAAGTAGCTCGCATACTGAAAAAGTGTGAGCACCCCTGATCTAGAGTACTTATGAACAAAAACAGTGATGGATTGTCATGTTGTGCTATTTCCTTTCATACAAACGGGAGAAACACACCTTTCCTTTGTTCTGTGCCGAGAAATTGAGTGTTGCTCATGGGTATGAACACTTTTGCAACCCACTGTAAACATAACATATCAATAATGTTAAAATGAATCATCCAGATATTTTTGAAAATAGCAGAACAGAAAAAATACAGATGGCATCACTGAAATACTGTATCTATACCGCTGATATTTGGATTGATCTGCCCACTGCTCTGAAAAAGTGACTTCTATGAAGAAAAAAAACTTGTTTTTTGCAGCCACGTGGGTAGGAGGAGGCTTTATCCTTGGGATCGCTGAAGCAACGTACAACCCCACATTGGGAGCAGTGTGGGCACTCATGCCTGTGCCGTATGTCCTTACATTTTTCCTAGGTGAGTGCTACTTCATTCTCAAGCAATCAACTCAAAACTGATTGGATTTCCAAAGACACCAAATGAAAGGCAGCAAGATGAATGGCTTTGAAGTAACAGCAAGCAGCAAATTATTAGGCCATTACATGGCATTGCTGGACGCTGGTGAGGTGTTCCGGGCATGCCCGGCCGGGAAAAGGCCCCAGGGCAGAACCCAGGACACGCCGGGGGGATTATGTCTCACAGCTAGCCTTAGAACGCCTTGGTTGTCTTCTCGGTTGAACTGGAAGAGGTGGCCGGGGAATGTGAATTCTAGGCTTTCCTACTGAGACTGTGTCCCCGTGACCCGGACCCGGATAAGCAGAAAAAAGTGGATGGACTGATGGATTGCTGGTTTAGAACTAATGAACTGCCATAAATGAGGGATTACTGTAAGCTCTCATTATTTCAGCAAGAATCTCAACCATAACAATAGCAACTCTATTATGCATATTTCCAATATTGAGCTGTTATTGATCACTGACACAACATTGGTATCTGTCTTGGACACATTCCTGTTGTCCCCTTCTGTCCTCGGTGTTAGGGTAAGCATGCTTCTAAGAGTCTAAGGCCTTTTTTTGCTTTTTCTCAGGTGGCTTTTTCTTTGCAAAGCCCATGAGAGAGAAAAAGTATTTGACAATGATGGACCCTTTCCAAAAGAAGTATGGCAACGGAGTGGCAACTGCTCTGATCTTTCCAGCACTGATTGCTGATGTGCTGTGGGTGGCACGCACACTCGTCAGCCTGGGTGAGTTCCTCCATGTGGTAGAACTGCTTAGGCCAGACCCACAAGCCTTAGAGTTCCTAATTTGTTAGCGAGTGAGTCTTTGTGCATCCACACAGTCTGATGCTCAGACCTGAACACGTCAACAGCAGTCCAATTCCACCGCCGTATACGTGCAGTATGTATCGCCCACTCACACAGTCTCTGGGAAGGACACTTCCTCATTCTCATTACAAGAACGCAAGATGCATTCAGGGACACGCCGAACATCACAAAACAGCTTTATAATGCGTGTGTGTATCTTTCATTTCCAAAATTCTTGAAAAAATAGTCTCCTCCCAACTTCACGCACATCTCACTCTTAACAGTCTGTATGAACCCTTCCAGTCCGGCTTCCGTCACAGCACCGAAACTGCACTTCTAAAAATCACCAACGATCTCCTCACTGCAGCTGACACCGGTTCACTTTCCATTCTCATCCTCCTTGACCTGAGTGCGGCCTTTGACACCATCTCAAACCCCATCCTCCTCAGTAGACTCTCAACTGGCATCACCCACACCCCCCTCCACTGGTTCCATTCCTATCTCACAGACCGCACTCAGTTCATACAGCTTAAGTCTTTCTCCTCCGACACCTCCCTAGTCACCACAGGTGTGCCCCAGGGCTCTGTCCTGGGGCCCCTTCTCTTCATAACCTACCTTCTCCCCCTCGGCCATATCTTCCGCAAATTTAACATTCACTTCCACTGCTTCGCGGATGACACCCAGTTCTACCTTTCTTCCAAACCCAACTCCACACTCCCACCCCCCTCCCTCACCTCCTGTCTCTCTGAAATAAAATCATGGTTCACTTCTAACTTTCTGAATCTTAACAGCAATAAAACTGAAGTTTTAATCATTGGCACCAAATCCACCTTATCTAAAGTTGACTCCTTCTCTCTCTCCATCGACAGCTTCTTAGTCTCCCCCTCCCCTCAGGTCAAGAGTCTGGGTGTCATCCTCGACAGCACACTATCTTTTCAATCCCACATCAATAACGTCACCAGGTCAGCTTACTTCCATCTGCACTCCATTAATCGTCTCTAGTTTTGGTCTGGACAGAAAACATTTGGATATAACATCAAAAGCCTTTGAGTTTTTATAGTATTTACATCTCGATCGGATGTGCAACTTAATTTGAACCCACCCGCTCGTGGGGCAGGTGTGACCTTGACCTGTGTTACTTATTCAACCAATAAACCGCACTGAATGTCTGTGCTCTGGTTTACATTGGGTGGGATAGGTTTTGCCTTTATATGTGAAAACAACATGAAAACTGGAGAACTCCATATGGGTGAAAAACAAGCAAGTGTGAATCTGCGAGAAGCATTGCAACAAACATTGGTCATATGCAACCATCTGGAATGTCGTTAAGAAAGAAAGTGGTGTACAAAGTAACAGTCGTTGAACGGATAGACTGAGGAAAACAACAGATGACAGAAACATTGCCAGAGCTTCAAAGAAAGGCCCTAAAACAACTGTTACGGACATCATTTTTTATTTTCAAGCCCTAAACTGGATTTTCCTCATATGAATCATTTGTTTAGGATATCGACATACAGAAAGAAAAACCTCAAGATTCAAGAATAATTTAAACAACAAACTTAACAGAAATTGGCCCCTACCATACACAGTCACAACAGTCAATTTCAGGTTGACGCACAGTGGGGCTGATGATCCGGGTGTTTCCCGTGCTGTATGACAGGCACGACGAAACCGGTCTCGCTGGTGTTAAGACTGGATGTGGCGATCTGGTTGGGAGTGGTCACATGACATGATGCTGTTCACTGGACTAACAATGCTGGCCTTTTTTGGCCCTTTATATACAGTCGGCCTCCAAAACCAAATCTTAAATTGTAACCACCAGTGGTTACTTTCTTCTTCAGAGCAATCTAAAAGGTTGTACTGGCTATGATCCATGATCAATGGTACTACCTTTGATCCCTCAATCACAGTTGCTTGTGTTTTATGCATAAACGGGTCTCTCATTTTCATGTTTTCACCTGTAAATGCAGTCTACACAGGCAAAACCTACCTGACCCAATCTAAGCTTAAGACACCCAATGCTATTGATGAAGTAATGTGTGAGGACACACAATGGGAACACACCTGTAAGTCACATGTTCCACTAAACTTGATCTCACTGCTCCAATACGTCTGGATGCCACTGTAAGCACCATAAACGCAATGGCAAGGAGACAGGAATGTCAACCATTTAGCTTTGGGGGGCTGAAGTCAGCTGGGATTGGCTCCAGCTAACCCATGACTCCAACAAGCAGGGTAGAAATGGACGGAATTGATGGTAATAACTTCCTGACATAAAGGGTGACAACATTTTTGGAGTCTCACAATCAATAGGCTGCATTTATTGTAATTTTATAACACTTACCGTATTTTCCACATTACAGGGGGCACCGCTTTATAAGGCGCACCTTCAATGAATGACATTGTCAATGAATGACAAGGTGCACCGCATTATAAAGCGCTGCAGTAGAGGCTAGCGTTACGTCATGCATCCATTAGATGGCGCTGCGCTAAAGGGAATGTCAGCAAAACAGTCAGTCAAACTTTATTAATAGATTACAAATCAGCTTTCTGACAACTCCATTCAGTCCCAAAATGAATAAAAAAGTTTTTTATTATTATAAAAAAAAAATTTTATTATTATTTTGTCATAGGTAAAGTATTAGTATTTTCGTGACAGCTTATCTTTTAACAACAGCAAGGTATAACATGTAGTGCAACATTTATATCACATAGTGGAGGCGAACTTTTCCTCCAGTCAGTAAACACGTAAAAAAAAAAAAACACGTAAAAACATTCTGATGCTGTTACGGTAAATTAAACGTTAGTGCAATCACAATATAGTAACACTCGAAATGAAATGTGAAATAGTAGTTTGTGTGCGGCTGGAGAGATTACGACTTTTCATAAACCGAAAGCACCAAGAAGGACCGCCTCTAAATTCATTGATGTTAAGTTTGCGTGCTAGCGCTGTTGCCTTCATTCGAAAAGTGATTGTACTGACACTTCTACTTGCTGCTCTCAGTTCAACAACCCACTGTTCAAGTTTGTCCTCCAACTGTAGCCATCTTGCTTTGTTCCCGCGGAAACTCTGTTCAGTCTTCTTTACTTGGCGCAGCTCATCCGCTTGCTTCCTCCACTTCCGCACCATTGATTCGTTAATGTTAAACTCTCTCGCTGCTGCTCTATTCCCGTGTTGACTTGAATTTAAACTCTGCGTTGTAAGCGCGTCTCTTAATAGGAGCCATTTCAGGGTTTTTACACAAACACAAAAATGGAAATGAAACGCCGTTTTATATATCCCAGCATGCACCGCGCACTACTTCTTCTACGGGGGGAAATGGAGTCGGCGGCTGCTTACCGTAGTTGCGAGACCTGTTGCGGCTCAATATTGATCCATATATAAATAAGGCGCTTTTGAAAAAATGGACGGCTCTTAGGTGGGCCTTATAGTGCGGAAAATATGGTACTTCATGAAGCTAGTTTGAAAGTTTTAAAAATGTTTAAAGTAAGCGTGCACCAATTTCCTCCATTTTGGGCTACTGGCCAATCCTTACATATGAAACCGATCTTGTCCACGTAACTGAGCCTATCCACCTCCGCAAAGGTCTGAAAGTCAAATCAGGTCTGCAGTTTAACCTGTTGTGCAGCTTTTCTTTGTTATTAAAATGTGAAAAATTAAAGATGGAGGTTTGTACTGTTTCAAGGGTATTGTTCAGTGCATAGATTGGAACGCTGAAGGTGTATGCCGTCAGTTCTAAAAATGTGGAACAAATGGGTGATATGAGGATAAAATCGGAATTGACTTATCAATCAGACTTATTGGCCATAAAAGTGTAATTGGCGCATCCCTAGTTTAAAGCAAACATATCTGTGCCCGAGTGTAAGTAAGTAACGCACCGCGATGCAGACGTCGCTGTTTTTTCAAGCAACACTGCATTTAAACATGTGAATGGAATAATTGGGCGATGTAATGACAAAGCTTTGTCTGTGTGAGAGAAACAGACGGGGAACCTAATATTGATCATCACCTAAATGCGATAATAAAACTTTGCATTATCTCCAGCAGTAAACATCTGTGCTTTAGACAACTTCTTGTCCCATCAGTCCTCCGGGGGCTCACGACTATGCTGTGTGGTTCCAGGTGGAACTATGAGGGTGATTCTGGACCTTCCTTACGTCTACTCCATCCTCATCTCCTCTGTGGTGGCCATTGTCTACACGCTCCTGGGGGGGCTGTACTCTGTGGCTTACACAGATGTCATTCAGCTCAGCCTCATCCTTGTCAGTCTGGTAGGGAGCATCTGCACATCTACAAATCCAATCAGAAGCTTCACGGTTCCTTGGCTCGACATTGCCATGAGTAGCTATGAATTACTGAATATCATTAGATGGTACCAGGTGACCAGGTGGTCATTAAATTGTAGTGAGTGACTGTACTATGTATGTATTGTATATACACTAGGGATGGCTCAACACCACCTTTTTATGTCTGATACCAATACTGCAATACTAGCAAATACTACTACTACTATCTTGCTAACTTGACTTCGCATTTACTCTATGCTTTAACAGAGGTGCAATGAGCACAACCTCCTGCAGCCCTCTGTCCAACTCCCAAGGCCCGCCCCCACAGTTTTCAGTCTTGTTGCAGCAGCCCTGTTTTAGTGGCTTATCTGCTCAGAGTTTGAAGGACATGTCAGCACGACAGAACAACACGGCATCTTCAACTGTTACTGTGACAATCAATGCGATTCAATGTGATATATTTATCAAACAAAGTCAAATTTGGTGTTCCAATTCTGAAAGACACCACGCCTGGTTTCCACCATGTGTCAAAAAGCAGTAGTTTGAAAAGTAGAGACTCCTGGTGTGGAATTTCGAAGATAAATCCAAGATAAGATTATTGTGTGTCACACATTGGTGATGTGTGAAAAAAAAGACCCAAATCACACCAGTCCGTGGTGCAAAAAAGGTTGGGGACCCCTGTTTTATAACACAACAATATTTTCTATTGCTTTGTCCTGGTGGAGTCAAAGATGATTAAGATCCATTAAAAGCCACTTTCCCTCAAATTTAGAGACATTTGGCGATAACATGGCGGCCGGTGACCTCCAAGAATGCAAGCTGATGTTGTCTGTGCATCCATTTTGCACATGGTTTTACCAAGGAGTCCAATTGTTACATTGTTGTCAACTTGGTGTGGCTCTGGCAACATGAGTTTTAACAATTGGTTAATTTGTTCAACCCCTCTTGAGTTGATGACTGGTTTCAAACTGTACAAAATGTACAAAGCTCTCACATGAAAAACATTCACCATTTTGGATGTCAGCTATTTAGTATTAGGTCACATAACTCTTGCTGACAAACAACAACACACCCACTGAACTGATCACTATAGTGCCCAAACAGACTTAAAAACTCTCATAAAGCTTTTTTCTCTTCTGTCTCTGGTCAATTTATGTTAGACCTTAAAACCTGTGCCAAGCTCCCACTTATTTAGTCCACAATTCCTAACCCCAAGATAACCAGTTAAAACATAAAAAAGGAGAAAGTTTGAGATCTATTTTTGTTCAGGAACCCGCCTCTTGCTAAAAAAGTAATGATGTTTTTTCCTGCACAAAGAACAAGCAGTTGTATCCCCATCTCCGTCATTATTGTGTTGTGGAGTTGATTTGAAAGTATGAGCTTTTTTCTGACAATGTAGTCTCTGTATTGAGTATTACAGTTGGGGGAATTCCTTCATTGGACCTCATGAATGTTTAAAATTGAAGTCTCAACATATGGTGATGACACAGCACGGTACAGCTGAGTGAAACGTTAGCAACCTCCTCTTCTGCTTGGTAAGATTACATTTTCCTGTGTTTGTGTACACAGTGGGTGTGTGTCCCTTTCATGGTGACCAACCCCCATTCTGTCGACATCTCACTGACGGCCTACGCCCAAAAATACCAGGCCCCTTGGATTGGCAATGTGGAGCTTAATGAAGCAGGAAAGTGGTTTGATGACTTCATGTTGTTGGTGAGTCCAAAGTGGAAGGTTTGAGGTGTGCTGCGAATGTTGGTATCAGATACCCAATAAACACAGGGCCACAATGGCAATCAAAAGAGCTCATCATATCCCCAAGCAGGTTGTAAGACGGGTTGCGACCTGTCTCACTTTCTTCGACTGTCCTAGAACTAGAGCTGGGCGACATATGGACCAAAACTCATATTCAGATATATTTTGATTGAATATCAATGTATGATATCCTGATATTTTCCCTCAAAAGTCAAAGAATGCATTTTTAAATATCGATAAATCGGCCAGCCCTATTAACTACGTTTCTCCTAGGCTCTGGGTGGTTTGGCCTACCAAGCGTTCTACCAAAGGATCCTGGCCTCCTCTTCTTACACCCAGGCTCAACTGACCTGCTTTGTCTCCTCTTCCTTTTGCCTGGTGCTGGGTATCCCGTCTATACTGATCGGAGCCGTTGCTGCGTCTACAAGTACACTTTTCACTGTTTCAACTTCAGTTCTGTAAGCCTTGTTTATTTGTAACCTTTCCTTTCCTTATTTGCAACGACTTATCCCGTAGACTGGAACTCAACAGCCTATGGACTGCCAACACCATATGAGCGTGGCGAGGCAGGCTCCGTCCTCCCCATTGCCCTGCAGTACCTCACACCCACCTATGTGTCCATCATTGGCATTGGAGCTGTCGCTGCTGCTGTCATGTCCTCCATGGACTCGGCCCTGCTGTCCTCTGCCTCACTGTTCTCCTCCAACATCTACAAGAACATGATCAGAAAGCAGGTGAGAAAGGCTGTCTCACTGTGTCATTATCGCCAAAAAGTCACAAGAGTGTTGCTGTATTGAGGCGTGTTACTTTTCTGGCTTCTTGTCATTGTGTTGTCTTTGGTGATCCTAAGCCTGGATGATCAATATTTTAACGCAATGTCTTTCTCTTGTCTTAGGCATCAGACTATGAGATGCGCTTGGTGATTCGCATCTCAGTGGTAGTTGTGGGTCTGGTCGGTACTGGCCTCTGTTTCCTGGACAGCAGTGTCCTGGTCTTCTGGCTTGTGGGTGTGGACATGTCCTTCACCATCATGTTCCCTCAGCTAGTTTGCGTCCTCTTCTTCGAGGTGTCCAATAGCTACGGGGCCACTATGGGCTTAATAGTGGGAGTCCTCATGAGGGCCCTGAGCGGAGAGCCCCTCATTGGCCTGAAACCTGTCATCCCCTATCCCGGCCTCCGCTTGAACCGTGAGAACACGCTCACTCAGTACTTCCCCTTCCGCACTACCATCATGCTCATGTCGCTGCTGTCCATCCTGCTATTCTCCTGGTTGGCGGTGATGATTTTCGACAAAAAGCTGTTGTCTAAGAAGTGGGATGTGTATCACATCAACTCCGGGCGGGAAAGCCCTGAAGACAACAGGGCAAGAGAAAATGCCGTCGTCTCCAAGCGGCTAATGGAAACCAGTTGCTGAGGGGCCTCGCATGGAGGCCCATGAAAGATGGCTCATGAAAAGAGGCAGACACGATAGAACCATCGTCAGACATGAGACATGAGACTAGAATCTGTATAGAATCAGTGAATGTGTGTCGCATACCGTACAGATCAACATGTCCTCTGAACACCTTAGTTGACTTCCATAAAGAAATCGGTAAAAATCATTAACTCCGTTTGTGATCATGGAGACGCGTTGCGTATTAATACCAATGCTTAGTTATTTTCTTTTGAACTGTTTTCTCTATTTGTCTTATTGGAAATTGTATTGATTGAGTCATTAAGTTGTCAGTAAAGTGTGTCTAAATAAAATGTATTATGTGACTGAATAAAAACATTCAGTAATTATGATGAGCCTTAACATAATTGATATCACACATCTCTCAAGTGGATGGACGGAGCCACCATTGAAATTGCTTTCTATTTGGACATTGCATGAGATAAGTTGATTTAATGAATAGTATGGGTGTCATGCTGTTTTTGCTGTATGTTTTCAATGAGTTCATTACTGTGTTCTACGTGTACTCGTGGATACTTGTGGAACATGTACTGTATGGTGGAATGTTTTGCAAAGTACAACACTGATAGTTGCATTTAATGTATATTTTCGTCTTTTCTTGAAATAAATGTACAGCAACTGGAACTGGCTTCATTGGACAACACGCGTCAGCGTCAGACTCCAAATTAGAAAGATTACTACTCCACTCCAAGATTGAAAAGAATCGAGAGGCGAGATGTTAACGGTAAACCGTGCCTTTGGGACGACACAGACCAACGTTTACTAGTGGAAGAGTATGATGAGCTAAGAGCTAAGAGAACCTAAAATGGAAGGAAGTGAACAACTAACAGTTACTGATTGTAAAAGTACCAGATGGAGGGGTAGGATTTAATAAGCTTTGCTTCTTCCTACTCCTTTTGGACATGTGGAACAGTGAACTGATTATGTGATGCACTCAATTGTAATCTGATGCATGTTCAAATGAAATAAAACCATTACCATTACCAAAATGACTGAAAGGGCTGTTGATAGGGGTCATGAGACATCCAACTCAAGACGATGCACGAGATTGGGTCCACGAGATAAGACAATAACATGATTTTTAATATACGTAAGTACAATGAAAAAAGATGACTAGGCAAACTTTATTCATTTAACCCAGTCACAAAACAATGCAGGCGCATTTTGAAATGTTTATATCCCACAAACTGACGCTCAAAGATTCTATTTTCACATTTTTTTTGAGACCACAATCTAAAATTTTATACATAATACAGCTCAGTTTTTCTATTTCCATCAGGGCTCTCCAGCTGTCCTTTGATAGGTAGAATTAAAAAAATAAACATGTTCCTTTTTAGTTATCAGTGTCAAAATTTTTTCGAGTTACGTGATGCCTTTTTGGTCTATTTTTGGTCTATTTTTCCACACACAAGGGGAGGTGGCATTAGGCGACAGAGTGCCCCAGCCCTGCCTTCTTGACTCTGTCGCTGGTTAGGGCTTGGCTTGCTTTGTGGAGGGCTTTTTACAGCTTTCAGACATGCATTGCACAACGGTACAAAGGTGGAGCTCATGCCTGCTCGGCGGATACTTTGATACCTTTGTTGATCACTTGTATTTAATTACCGAAAAAATTACTAATGTCATAAATATATATAAATATATATATATTACATAAATATAATAAACTAATGCTTCCTGGAGGAACAAAAGATAATATGATAATATAATGACACTAATCAACATAGCTTTTACGAAATGTTGACTTATTTTGAGAAAGTGACTTACAAGAAACTGGAACTGCCTGCAGAACAGGCATCATTGGTGCAGCAGTCAAGTCCGGGTTTGCATTTGCAAATGCGGCAGCTGGCAAATCAGATCTTGGGAGGGTGGCTTGTGGGCAAACTGTGTGCCCAACCTGTGCAGGGCAACTCTTTACAGCTTTAGAGTTAAGAGTTGAACAAGTCTTAAAGCTTCAACTCTAACGCAGCCCCCCACCCCTAGTCAAATCTGGTCTTGGTTGCACCTCTTGGTTGCTCTGTGTTGCACCAAGTGTGGGCAATGTCTGCAGCCCCCCACCCCTAGTCTCCACTGAAAGTCTTCACCCCCCACGCTAGTTCTCATTTTTTTTCACACTACTTCACAGCTACCCACCCCACCACCATCACCGTCAGTTGATTTATCCTAAAATACTCTATAGCGAAGGGAGATGTATGTATAAACAGTCCTCATATTCCCTGTATGATTTCACAGCATGTAATGCATGATGATCAAGTAGTTTACTTGGATCAACAGCTGGCAAAGTCTGAGTCTGGGTCACACTGTATGCATGAAAGTGCTGTTCAGAACCTTGGGTTTCCCACTTCTGCATAACAAACCGAGTTGTTGGTTTGTCTGTCAATGGGTTCACCATCTGGGTCGTAGGAGAGGAATACTGTCATGCCTGGTCTGTATTTAGTGCCCTTGAAGGTCACCCAGGCTGGCACCAAAACCTCAGTGAAAACAGGGAAATCTGTTAGATCCTTTTGGAGGTCTTTAAAGCCGTCTATGGTGGACAGAAAGGTGCTGGGCCCTGGGACAACCTCCGTGATGTGACTCAACACAGAGCCAGAACAAAAGTTGTAACATAGCTGCATTTAATGGCGATACGCCATTGTCTTGCAAATATTGCGGAAATTGCATGTGATGTGACTGACACGTTTGAAGAAGTTGTTTTTAGCTTCATAGCGCATCGACCAAAAGTGCATCAAGGGTCCCAGTTTTCGGATTGCTCGTGGATAGTGGACCATGAAGTGGTGCTTTGGACGCAAATGTAAATGAGGAAATAGTTCAAGTTCAATGATCTTCGTCAAATACTGTGTTCCAGCGATGGTAATAGAGGGAGAGAAGAGGAACTCCATGCACAGTAGCAAGAGCAGAAGAAGTTCCCATTCCTCGTTTCCCTCAGGGATCAGATCACCAATCATGGTGGGCAGTAGCCGAATAAGGCACCACATTTGAGCTGATGACTGCCGCATGATGCCTTCAGGGTTTCTCAGATCATTTTTGGTAAAAACAGATTAGCTTGTTAGCCTTGTCACAAAAGCCGTAATCAAAGCTTGTGAGTCTGTAGTTTATTTGGTCAAGTGTGACATGTTTTGGCTCAGAATCAGAGTATTCAAGATGAGTTTGATCTCCTTCGAAAATGTCATGCATGATGTTTGGGGCCACATTGTCAGTGACATGATAAAAAGAGAGGTTGTTTAGCTCGCTGTCTCTCTTCGATCCCGTGTCTGAAAGGCTTGCGAGTTGCAGATCAGCCTGATGGGTGTGTATATTACGCAGCTGTACTGGATCTTCCAATGTCTGCTGCGTCGAGACATGTTTATGCACTTTGCACCACCGGCACATATGGTTAGCAGTGAAACTTTCTGAATAACCAAGGATGGCATTCAAGCCCATGTTGTCCCCGACTACTTGGACAAGAGAGAACTTAATAACACCTTGAAAAGGGGAGGTGTCAACGGGGATGCCTTCTTTCTCCAGTAATTGCAGCTCTGCAACGATGGGCCGCAGGATAACATCAGGACCAGATGTTTTTGCATCATCAGATTTGTATACTGAACAAAGAAAGCGCGACCGTAAGCTGGAGAACAGATCTGGTGGCAGGCTCTTGAGCTGAAGGTAAATGAAGCCTAGCTTGTGTGTTCCAGTCTTTGATCCTACAGGGTCATCATTGTAAAAAAGAAGTGGAATCGAAGTTTCTTTCAAGAAGAGTGGGTGTGTTTTGCACAACTCCCCATCAAAGACATCCTGAAGGACTCCACCATCTCTTTGCTGTCAATCCAGCGTTGTCTGTAATTTGACAGGAATTTCAAGGACCTGTCTTAGAAGACGTGTAAGTGGAACACGTTGAAAAGTATCAGGAACTGCGACTTGTTTCACAGTCCCGGTGCTGGAGTCCCTTTTCTGGACGTAGGATCCCTCCCCAGGAAAAGGTTCCTCAACTGGTTCAATGAAGCCTCCAGCTTTGACAAACTACTGCATCTGTTTATACTCAGTGTCTAGATCTCGGAAGGGCTCAGCAGAGTCTTTGAACGCCACCATTAGTTGCTCTACCTCTGGGCTTTCATCATGTCCCAAATGTCCAAAAACTGTCATGGTCCTTGATTGCAGTCTACCCACTATGTCAGAGATTAAACTAGAAGTCTGCTCAACAATAAAATGAATGCCGGACCATGTTTGTGACACAGACCTCAAATGAGTTAATAAAGTAGCTACCCGATCAGTAATGCCCTCTGGCCCAATGTTATCCCACTCCTCTACTTCCTCTGCTGGCTGGCCTTCAGCTTAAAGGAACTCAGGCTGGACGGAATCTTGAGCAGCTACACCAAGCACATCCTCAACATTTTCATGCCGCTGTACGTGTCTTCTGAAAGATCACATGGAGCTAAATGTTCTGCCACAGCCAATTTCACAGCACTGGAAATACTTTGCAGCATGATTAATATGATGTACCGCCCGTACATGGATAAAAAGACTTTTCACATTGGAGCTTTACATCTGAAGCAAACGTATCCCATGACTTGAAGTGCTAGCAGTCAAGGCTATCGTCTGTCAGTCTGCCCGTGCAGGTCCAAATTATTATTTTGTGAAAATGCTTACTGTGTGTGTAACCGCAAGACTTACAAATTGATTATACTTCCTAATGAATTTCAGCCTCTCGCCTATTCTGGGAATCAAGGTGGTGATCGATTGATGGTCCAGATAACTGAAGCTTTCTTGATCAATTGCCTCGTCTGAAAGACAGAACACAAAATAGCATATAGCACTCGAGCAAATAGCTATAGAGTTAATAGCAATTGCATTGGTGTACACTGATCTCCTATAGTCTACGATAATAATGCACTTTCCTTTCTCCACTGCATATGATACTTGACACATCTTTCTTTCATTTACAGAATGAATGCAACTATTTTTATGGTTCCTCAGAAAAGAAAGCAAAAGTAGCCCTCCCATTAGATGGTAGTAAATATGAATTCAGATACAGTGATGAAGAAAACAAGGAGCTGGCAACCCTAAGCCCAAAAAATTAATAAAAAAATAACAATTTGTTTTTTAAATGGTCTTTATTTTCAAATGAGATGCATTCTTAACTGTTACAGTCTACTTGTGGATTGTTGAGAACATGAGTTTTACATAATATAATATTGTTTTCATTACTTTCCACTACCGTACAGTGTTGTCGTATTGCAACGAACCCGAACAAAATATTAAGAAAATATCTTGATTATGTTTACTTGGTCTATTTTAAAACACAAAACACACCCCAAACATTTTTACCAACTGGGATCATAATGTGTACCATAGAGAGTTTGTCATCATTGTCTAGAGCCGGTGTGAGCTAGCTTTTTGACTCGCAGGCTGATTTAACAAAATAGACGGGTGGCAGTCCACTAGGAATTAGTGTATCTGTAAAAGTGTCATGCAGTCTGTTAAAAGTGCTTGTGTCCCTTGTTTCCAGAAGCACTTTGTAAACAGCAGATCACATCAAATAAAGAAATTGATAAATCAGCTACTTAAACCATTAAAAGGTTGGCTCAAGCCATGATGCCATGTTGTATGTTAAGTTTACATCAAATACTTTGGAAAGAACGGATGGGCCGTATTCACACCTTGGCGGTCCGGATGTGGCCCCCGGGCTGTACTTTGCCTACCCCTGATGTAGTGTGAATGTGGAAATATAGTGGCCCTCTCCATGATCTAATTTGCCCACAGTGGACAGCAAGCTACTTTACTACAGTTGAAATGCAGCAATATACATTGGAATCACAAGATGGATCACTCAGTGTTAAACATTTGGGTATCAGTATAAGCTACAGTGACTGACTAGCCGCCGCCATTTCCTATGTACAGAGCATATCGTAGGCACAGTAGCTACTGTAAAGCAATAACCATAAAATGAAGGCATGATGACTTAGCTTACCTCTAAACCAGGGGTGCTCACACTTTTTCAGCATGCGAGCTACTTTTAAAATGACCGAGTCAAAATGATCTACCCACTACAAAAATGCAAAACATCTATTTATTTTCAAATGTATTGAGGATTATTTGTACGTACAATGTATGTTGATGTACCTTACATAACCAAATGAGCCAATATTGCAAAACACACATAATTAACTATTAACATTTTTTGTAATTACCTGAGTTTACTTTGATGACTTGCACTGAATTGAACCAGCCAGGGATGCATAGTCCGGACAGTAGCTGCTGATAGCCAGCCTCAAGCACACTTCCAAATGTTTATCAGTCCTGGATAATATCCGTATCACAATATCCGTATAATATTCCATATCCGTATGGAAGTGATATGTTTTTTTGCCTTTTTACTTGGTCCAGTTTTTGCCTTTTTACTTGGTCCAGCTCCTTCACTCATTTTAGTGACCATAAACTTTAGCGAGGGCTTAAAATCTCGCAATTCGCCGACTAGCTTAGCACTTTGCATCGTTGTTTACGCATGAGCGGTGACCTAAAGGTCAAAATTCAGTTGTCATCTGACTGGTTGTCCTGTATGTCAATCAAGTAACGGGGATGGATGATAGGCTGACATCGTAAGTTCTGCTGCACTTAGAGACGTTGTTTGATTTGATTGGTCGCCCGAAGGGCAACATTCAGTTGTCATCTGAATGGCTGCCCTGTATATCAATCAAGTGACGGCATTGATGCTGGGATGATATTTTTGTAATGTCACGCCGCGATCGACCAGTACCACCCCCGCGATCGACCGGTAGCTCGCGATCGACTTAATGAACACCCCTGCTCTAAACCTTTCAATCAGCCCCGGTAGCTGCCACTCTGTCAATTTGGAACTGACAAACTCATCCATAGATGCTTTTCAGCGAACTGAAACATCACACAGAGGGTCCATAAGAATAAACATACCATGAAATGAAATAAGATTCAGTAGTCCAAACGTATTCTCAACATTTATATGCGACTTACAAAACTGTCGTTGAATTCGCAAAATCCCCAACTGTCGATACAAAAATATGTGGTTTCAAAATATCCACATTCATACTGACATGGCCTAAATAAAAATATGGTGCTATGCAATACTTTCATTTATATTGGGTAAATTCTATTTTTCTTTTTACTTTTTACACAAGGACTCTTCTCCCGCAGTATAAAAATATGATACAATTCAGTCAGTCACTATGTTTACATGCAGTCAATATTCCAGTTAAGGTCAATATTGCGGTTTCTGAAAGATTGGGAATAACCCGTTTCCATGCCTGAGCAAACAGGGTTATCTCTGTATACGTGGTAATTGAAAGCAATCGGGATATCCCGATCAAAACAGCGATTCATGGAGAACATCATGACGCAATGTACGTCATGTCCGCTTCTTCCTGTATACAGAACAACACCTGCAAGGCGTCTATACCGTCTGTAAGGACATGAACATTTTTCTGTCTTTCACCACATGAATGAGATGGTTACTTTCATCCTCGCTCCAAAAATATGCACTTTTGCGTTTTAAAAGTCAATATTTCCTGTCAATGACCCAGGGTTCCTTTTCAAGGGAACATGCGCAGAACACAAATCCATATTCCTTTCGATGGGGATATCCCGATAGGCGTTCACATGACCCAATAATCTGGTGTGAAAAGGGGTACCCCAGGGGTAATATTCAGGTTTTTGAAAAACAGAATGTGAGCATATTTGTGTTTTTCAAAAGGGTTATGGTGTTTGCATGGCCATGCTCAACTGGGTTATTGCTAATATTGTGGTTATAGTAAGGTTATTTGACTACATGTAAATGTCGTCACTAGCCACATTTACATGAGGAGTTTTTCATCTTTCCAAATGGAATCTTTCCGAATGACTTTTACAAAAACAATTGTATCCATGGAAAGGAATATTCCAATCTCTGGTCTACATGTGTAACCGGTGGTGTTTGACTCTGCGTTGTGATCAAAGTAATGACGGGCACCGAGTTGCTGCAGTTGCTGCACTTTATTCTGATGGAAGATAATAAACACGTTGTAGTCACAATGTGATTGAGTAACACGCCCCTACACAGATTACAACACAGATAAAAATAAGAAACAAAGTTTTAAACAAGACATTTGTCGAGCCACACACATGCCTACCTCTTTCATGGAGATCATGAATAAAAAGGAAGTAGGAAGGAGTGGCCAAAACTTAAATACACCGGAGGTGTTACACTAATTAGGAGCAGTAGGGGGTACATGGGGACGTTCTCAGCGTTCCACATAAACATGACAACACAAACACATCAGGTATCACTTCAATTAAACAGAAACTTGTGTAATTACAGTAAACCTCGGATATATCGGATTCAATTGTTCCCACTGGTTTTGTCCGATATAAGCGAAATCCGTTATATGCGTATACCCGAAAATGTCCTTTTTACGCATATATCGGATTTATATCCGGTATATGCGTAAATCGGATTTTATCCGTTATAAAAAGGCACTTCCTTGACTATGTTTCCAATGTACCTGGACTGGGCAATGAAAAGAGACGTAAGGTAATGAGAATTTAACTTTATTGGACTCTGAGCATAACAAATTGTTAATTAAGCTAGGCCCTGTTACGCCCGTCAGGCCTACGTTATTTCCAATAGTGAGGTTAAGATCTCATTCACTGCTGTGCTAGTATTATTGACGTCACTCACTTTTATATTTGTCCTAAATCTGGGGCCAGGAGAAAGACAATAGCCAGTGACATCAACAAGATTAGCATAACGATGCGGCCATCCGATATATGCGAGGGAAATTTCATGGAAATGCATTGGAACGGGACTGGAGATTTTGTCCGAAATAGGCGAAATCCGTTATAAAAAATCCGATATATGCAATGAATTTTTATTGGAAATGCATTACAGAAAAATTGGTTCTTTTTTATCTGTCCGTTGTGAGCGAATTTCCGATATATCCGAGTCCGATATATCCGAGGTTTACTGTATAACATTAACATATATACAATATTTACAACGACATTATAACCCTGTTGCACATGTGCCGCTATAATCAAACAGAATAGTCAATGGGTCATGCGCAGTAAAGCGTAAACATCAACTGCACGTGATCACAAAAATTAAAGAAGCACTTTGAAGAAACACATTAGATACATCAGATCTCAATATGAAGTTGGATATGTATACAAATAATGACAGGGCAGTGTCTTAGGAACAAAAGGATGCCAAGTCTTTTCATGGAAATAAAAGTTTTCAGCCTACACAGGACTCAATTGTGTAAACACCATAAAATCAGAATGAAATGAAGATGTGGCAGGCCAGTCCATTTGTTCCAAAACTTAATTTCTGAAACTCAAAATGCTTTTCAGTATCTTGTGTGGCCCCTACGAGCTTGTATGCATGCTTGACAACGTCGCGGCATGCTCCTAATGAGACGACGGATGGTGTCTTGTGGCATTTCCTCCCAGATCTGTGTGAGGGCATCCCTGAGCTCTTGTACAGACTGAGGAGCAACCTGGCGGCGCCTAATGGACCGAAACATAATGTCCCAGAGATGTTCTATTGCGTTTAAGTCAGGGGATCGTGAAGGCCATTCAATTGTTTCAATTCCTTCATCCTCCAGGTACTGCCTGCATACTCTTGCCACGTGAGGCCAGGCATTGTCGTGCATTGGGAGGAAACCAGGACCTACTGCACCAGCGTAGGGTCTGACAATGGGTTCAAGGATTTCATCTCGATACCTTATGGGAGTCAGAGCACCATTTCCTAGGCAGTAGAGGTCTGTGCGTCCCTCCATGGATATGCCTCCCCAGACCATCACTGACCCACCACCAAACCTGTCATGTTGAACGACGTTGCAGGCAGCATAACGTTCTCCTTGTCTTCTCCAGACTCTTTCACGTCTATCACAGGTGCTCAGGGTGAACCTGCTCACGTCTGTGAAAAGTACAGGGCGCCAGTGGCGGACTTGCCAATTCTGGTGTTCTTGAGCAAATGCCAGTCGAGTTCCACGGTGCTGGGCAGTGAGCACAGGGCCCACTACAGGACGTCGGGCCCTCAGGCCACCTTCATGAAGTCTGTTCCTGATTGTTTGGGTAGACACATTCACACCAGTGGTCCTCTGGAGGTCATTCTGTAGGGCACGAGCAGTGCTCAGCCTGTTCCGCCTTGCACAAAGGAGCAGGTATCAGTCCTGCTGTGGGGTTGAGGACCTTCTACGGCCCTGTTCTCCCCAGTTCTCCGAGAATAACCACCAGTCTCCTGAAATCTCCTCCATGTTCTGGAGATTGTGCTGGGAGACACATTAAACTTTCTTGCTGCAGCACGTGTGGATGTGACATCCTGGAGAAGTTGGACAACCTGTGCAACTTCTGTAGGGTTAAGGAATGGCCTCATACTGCCAGTAGAGATGACTATGCAAGCCAAAATCAGCACGAGTGGAAAACCAGCCAAAAAAGATCAAGAGGGAGAAACTTGAAATGACCTCCACATGTAAACCCAGTCCTGTTTTGAGGGTTTTCTCATTGTTGCCACTGAAGTGGACCTGTTGTTAATTCCATGAACACCAGTACAGCTGAAATTGATTAACGAGGCCCTCAGCTGCTTAACCAACCAGAAAATTGTCAGACAGGTTTACTTCAATTCATGCCAGGCCCATTAAAAAAGTGTTCCTTTAATTTTTCTGAGCATGTGTATAAGCAATGTTCTTGCTATTACAGGATGCTGATGAATGGTTCGCAGAACCTTGCTGTTCAACATCTGAAGATCTACAACGTCAAAGCTAACACGTCAGAGGATCCAGACAACATCGGTATGGTGGTGGAGGGCGTGAAAGTTGTAACTGCTCTGGGTAACTTTCCATAGGCTTGCTCCCTGCTCTTTGGGTTGCCGTATGCTGTGAACCTTGTCTATCCAGAGGAGCTCAAGTACATGTTGGAAGTGTTTCAGAAACTTCTCGTCTGGCTGGCTAGTTCAAAGCTCTCAAGACTACATGCCTCAAGAATTAAGCTACTGGCTGTCGAAGAAAAGGGACCCTTGCTAATCAAGACTTAGTTAACATTATGGCAATTTCAATCAAATTTGGATTTCTGCATGTGTATTTTTTCTTGCAGTACATTAAAAGGGTTATTAATGTGTTGATTTTTTTCTGTGTTATTGCACTACAATGTTGTGAAATGCTGAGGCCTGTTCATGTGATAGTTAAATCATAAAAAAAATCATATTAACCATACTTTGAGCGAAGTGGCATCAATGTTTGTATTTGATACTGATATACAGTAAACCTCGGATATATCGGACTCGGATATTTCGGAAATTCGCTCACAACGGACAGATAAAAAAGAACCGATTTTTCTGTAATGCATTTCCAATAAAAATTCATTGCATATATCGGATTTTTTATAACGGATTTCGCCTATTTCGGACAAAATCTCCAGTCCCGTTCCAATGCATTTCCATTAAATTTCCCTCGCATATATCGGATGGCTGCATCGTGGCGCTCCGATTCGCCGAATCGTGACAGGCCGCTATACGACGTCATTTGCAGCGTTGCCTGCGCGATTTATATTCACGTTTATTATTCAGATTTAGGACAAATATAAAAGTGAGTGACGTCAATAATACTAGCACAGCAGTGAATGAGATCTTAACCTCACTATTGGAAATAACGTAGGCCTGACGGGCGTAACAGGGCCTAGCTTAATTAACAATTTGTTATGCTCAGAGTCCAATAAAGTTAAATTCTCATTACCTTACATCTCTTTTCATTGCCCAGTCCAGGTACATTGGAAACATAGTCAAGGAACTGCAAAACCAGTGGGAACAATTGAATCCGATATATCCGAGGTTTACTGTACATTGCCCCTTCTCTTTTTTAATTTGGTATTTTGCCCCTCTTGAGTGCTGGATAAACATGTTTTAAAAATTTGCACAAATAAATGTATCTGCTGCTGCTTTATGCATTGTAATCTGCTGATGATTCTTGATGTCAGTTTACTGACGTTAGGTCAGGATATTGGGTAAATTAGACACAGAAAAAAAATATGGCAACAAAGTGACATTCAAAATTATTTAATAGAGTTAATGTACTCTGATACAAATAAAAACTTAAACAATAATTGTAGGTAAATAACTAAGAACTCTGTAAATGTGTTGAACTTAGCAACAATATGCTAGAATATGAGTTGATATAATTAATCTTATTTACTAAAGCCAAATAATTTTCATCGGATAGTTAGTAAATGTACAGTGGTATGAAAAAGTATCTGAGCCTTTTGGAATTTCTCACATTTCTGCATAAAATCACCATCAAATGTGATCTGATCAAAAATCACACAGATGAAAAAAACTGCTTTAACTAAAACCACCCAAACATTTATAGGTTTTCATATTTTAATGAGGATAGCATGCAACCAATGACAGAAGGGGGAGGAATAAGTAACTGAACCCTCTGCCTAAGGAGACTTAAAGAGCAATTGAAACCAATTTTTACCAGTTGTTTTTACCAAACAATTTAAGTCACTGATGAGTGGCTTAAAGCTGCCCTGCCCACTATAAAACACACACCTGGTAAGAATTGTCTTGAGGAGAAGCATTGTCTGATGTGCACCATGGTTCGCTCAAAAGAGCTGTCTGAAGACCTGCGATCAAGAATTGTTGATTTGTATAAAGCTGGGAAAGGATACAAAACCATCTCTAAAAGTCTGGATGTTCATCAATGGACAGTCAGAGAAGTTGTCTACAAATGGAGAGAGTTTGGCACTGTTAATTCTCTCCCAAGGAGTGGCCGTCCACCAAAGATAACGCCAAAAGTTCAGCACAGAATACTCAGAGAGGTAAAAAAAAGAACCCTATAGTGTCGGCTCTGGCACAGTCCAATATCTCTGTGCACACATCAAGTATATGTAAAAGAATGGCCAAGAATGGTGTTCATGGGAGGACTCCACAGAGGAAGCCACGTTTAATGTTCGCAAAAAGGCACTTGGACACTCCACAGAAGTTGAAAAAAAATGGAAAAATGGAACAGCTCACCAACATCAACACCTCATCCCCACTGTAAAGCATGGTGGATGGTTTGGGGTTGTTTTGTTGCCTCAGGGTCTGGACAACTTGCAATAATTCATGGAATAATGAATTGAAACGTTTATCAGGATGTTTTGCAGGAAAACCTGAGGCCGTCTGTCAGACAGTTGAAGCTAAAAAGAGAATGGATGCTGCAACAAGACAATGATCCAAAACACAGAAGTAAATCAACTTCAGAATGGTTTCAGAAGAACAAAATTCATGCCAGACATCCCAGGAATCTGACTGAACAACAGCAGTTTTGTAAAGAAGAATGGGCCAAGATTAGTCCTGATCGATGTGCCAGACTGATCTGCAGCTACAGGAAGCGTCTGGTTGAAGTTATTGCTGCCAAAGAGGGGGCCACACAATATTAAATGTGATGGTTCAGTTACGTACTTATACCTCCCCCTTCTGTCATTGTTTGCATGCTATCCGCATTAAAATATGAAAACCTATAAATGTTTGGGTGGTTTTAGTTAAAGCAGACAGTTTTTTCATCTGTGTGATTTTGATCAGATCACATTTGATGGTGATTTTATACAGAAATGTGAGAAATTCCAAAAGGTTCAGATACTTTTCCATACCACTGTAAATCAATTTTACCCATATAATTAATACATATAAGTCAGTTTCACCTACATTATCAGTAAATATGAATCAGTTTCTCCCAGATATTTAGTAAATCTAAATTATCTTTGCTCAGATACTTTTTATTTATTGATTTAAAGAGGATGGCGGCGGCGGATTATTAAAAGCTTTTTACGCGCTTATAATCGTGTCCGGAGTGCCTCGACCCGAGCTACATGAGCTAGCATGTACCCTTCGACCTGAGCTACATGAGCTAGCATGTACACTTCGAACTGAGCTACATGAGCTAGCAGGTACGCTAATTTGCCCGCGGGGTGACCTTAGACCTAGGCATTGTTGCTGTTTCTAGGCAACTGCATATGTCAACACTGTCCGTCGATTAGCCCGTCGCCTGCCTTAATAACTGTCTTCGATGTTTAATGTTCGTTGTTATAGCGAGTGTTGTCTCTCACCACTTGTTACAGCCCGAATATTCCGAGATGTTATGGAGAGCCAGGCTATCTAGCTAGCCTTTTAAAGGCTGTTGGCTCCTTACTGTTGGTTTGTTATGGTCAGTTCAAACCTCGCTTGTCCTGAATTAAGGCAGAGTTGTCAGCGCACTTATTAAAGGTGCTGACGTGAGTAACGGTCAGGAATTTTTCCCAAAAAGTTTAAAACTCCGGTAGCAAAGTTGGAGCCCCCCCCCCCTTGCATGTTCTTCCCTGTCAACAGGAATGTGACCCTTGACAAAGTAACATTTGTGAGCGTTTCTATGCAAAGTCCATAAGTTTATCAATGCCTGTTGTTCCGGCAATCAAGTCTGATGTTTGTCTCACCGAACAATTACTGACACCCAGTGACCAATGTAGAATACCACATGCACACTATAATGTGGTTCTGCCTTGTCTTTCTATTTAAGTTCATTGATGTAGTTCATTTTTATGCTTAAATACTTCATTTAGCCAATCATTTGAATCATAATTCAACCAGGAAACAGCAAGATTTGTGACAGAACCTGCTGCTGGGGTGTGTAGTTGCTGCTCTCTCTCTCTCTCCAGGGCACAGCAGGCCCTGGTGCCGTAGTAATCAGGTCAACTCCCTACACCTGGGCATGGTGCCACCTTGGGACCTTAAAAGCCTCAGCCAGATCACACACAGGGAGAGAACAGACGTATGGTGTACTCATTTGCTGGTAATAAATGTGCGGAATTCTTTGACCGGGTCCGGTCTCCCTTCGTTATGGTTGTCAGTGCCTCAGAACCAGATAGTGCTAATAATTTGGGAAAAGGCGTGATGGTGTGAAACCCTCAACTTGTGTCAACATTTTGGACGATTCTAATTGCTTCTTCTGATCTTTTTGTTATATATATATATATATATATATATATATATATATATATATACACAGTAAACCTCGGATATATCAGACTCGGATATATCGGAAATTCGCTCACAACGGACAGATAAAAAAGAACCAATTTTTCTGTAATGCATTTCCAATAAAAGTTCATTGCATATATCTGATTTTTTATAACGGATTTCGCCTATTTCGGACAAAATCTCCAGTCCCGTTCCAATGCATTTCCATTAAATTTCCCTCGCATATATCGGATGGCCGCATCGTGGCGCTCCGATTCGCCGAATCGTGGCAGGCCGCTATACGACGTCATTTGCAGCGTTTGTCCAGGTACATTGGAAACATAGTCAAGGAAGTGCCTTTTTATAACGGATAAAATCCGATTTACGCATATACCGGATATAAATCCGATATATGCGTAAAACGGACATTTTCCGGTATACGCATATAACGGATTTCGCTTATATCGGACAAAACCAGTGGGAACAATTGAATCCGATATATCCGAGGTTCACTGTATATATATATATATGTCCATTTCCTTTTTTAATTTGATGTTTTAATTTGATTTAATTTGATTACCCCAAATCGCCACACAATAGGTTAGATATGGTAGAACCGGAGAGCGATAAAGACTATAATGTGAGTTTTGATCAAGAACAAATTTAGCTTTATTCAATATTGAAGTGTTTCTCTTCCATCTTATGTTGTATATTTTTCATGTGAGATTTCCATCTTATTTTTTCATCTATTATGATCCCCATAAATGTAATTTTATTCACCCTTTCAATATCCACTCTGTGTATTTGTATTTGCCCATACCTGTCCTTTCTGCTATTTCCAAACAGTATTATTTTGGTTTTACTTAAAATCTGTTTCTATCAAAGCAACTTTGTAATCTGATCATTTCATCTGTGACTTTAATTTAGTTTTGTGTGCTTTCCCCAGAACAAAAGGCAGTAGTATCATCCGCAAATAATACCAACTTTAAGTTGAACAGTTTTGGTCCTGGCATTGACCCTTGGGGTACTCCACATTTAATATTTAAACTTGCTGATGTACAGTCATGGAAAAAATGATTAGACCACCCTTGTTCTTTCACTTTGTTTGTTCTCTATTACAACTCTGATACAACCAAAGGTACAATTTGGACAGACAGAATGATGATAACATAAATAAGTCATAAGAGTTTAATCTAAGAGATGATATCTAGCAACTTCCATGGTTTTCTTAATTTTTTCGAAAATAACTTATATTCGTACATGAATAACTATAACATTGTACTTCCAAAACTAGTGATGTTACGAGAGGTGCCATGGCTTCGAAGCGTGTGTCGAGTAATCGTGTGGGCGCTTCCGCAAAGCGTGTACTGAGGCTTGATTCATTGGGGGGAGGGGCTGGAAATGATGACGTCCGAAGCCTCGCTGCCCGGCTGGACCACGTGATGGCTTTGGGAAGTGGTTCATAATTTGGCGTGACATTTGCCTGTCACTCAGCGATATAAACCCCGCAGGCTTAGACATTGTGGGGTTTTGTGGAGAGAGTCAGTGAGTAGAACGTGTGGGTAGTGGTTGTGATCGTTTGGAGGGTTTGGTTAGTAGTCGTAGTAGCAGTACGGTGGCATTAGTTTGGAGTAGTTCAGAGATGGAGCCAGCTAGATCTTCATCTTGGAATGCCAAACAAGAAACTCCTGCAAGAGATTGAGACACGATGGAACAGCACATACTTATTGCTGCAAGGATTGGTCAAATTAAGGGAGCCAGTTGGCGCAGCATCCACAGGGCTCCAACACGACATACCACTCCTGACGTCGGATTAATTCACCATTGCTGGAGGGTGCCTTTCCCTGCTGTCTGCTTTTTATGATGCCACGGTTGAGCTGTCAGCCGAGAAAAAAGCCGGCGTCAGCAGTTGCACGTGAAAAGGGAGAGCAACTCATAAGGCCCCTGCAGGAGAAGCTGCACACTTTGCAATCGATGAGCATCATGTCACGAGCTACACTCCTGGACTGGTGATTTAAAGTGATAGACTTCTTCAGCCCAAATAAAGCATCAAAAGCGATCAAGCGACTGACTTCGGAGTGTGCCATGTTAATAAGGTCCAGACAGGACAGACAGGAAATGCCCCAAGCATCTATTTCTCATGATGACACTGGAGGGAATCTATTATTTTGAATGTTGAAATCAATCATTCCTGTCAGAACACTTATTAACGTGATATGTGGTTTCTTTGTAGGAAGCAAACTGTGGTTTTGTTTTGACACTAGTGTAAAGGAGGCACAAAAGACCTAAAACGTGACAGCAGATGCCAAAGTAGAGGTCCAGCGCTACATATCAGAGCCAAATATGAACAGGATGGAAAATCCTTTGGATTACTGGGAGAGGCAAAAAACCTTGTACCCCAATTTATACATGCTAGCTTTAGCCTTTTTGTGCACGCCTGCATCCTCCGTGCCATGCAAAAGACTTTTTTCTAAGGCCGGAGACGTTGTATCAAAGAAGAGAAAACGCCTCAAACCACAAATTGTTGAAAAACTATTATTTTTGAATAAAAATCAAGAACATCTCCAATGTCTTATCCAAGTTACACAAGCATACATCTTCGCTGCCCCATTCAGAGTTATATACACACCAACTGTCCTCTGCCTGCATGAGCCCATGCCAGGTGACATAAATGATGAAGCTAGCTATCACATGATGCTGGAAGCATTTATTGACAAGAAAACATTCAGCATTTTTATATAAACTATGTATTTTTTCTTACACTTTGTAGATTAATCATTTGGCAATAAAAATTGTGTAGTACATAATAATTATAAGAGCCAAAACATCAGAATTGAATGCATCACACATGGAGATAGAGCTGCCTGCAATGTTATCCAAGGCCAGCAGGTGGTTTCGAACCAGTTGACTGAAATGGTTTATAAATTGACGTTTCTCTCCATTTTTATGAATTGGAACTACTTTAGCTGTTTAAGTTAATAATGTATGTCAGTGGTTCTATGATCTCACTGATAACCCTTTTCATTGGTTCAATTTCAATTCCATTAGAATCAGTTGATGATTTTGCTTTACAATGATAGACAAAATCAGTGATTCCCTTTTTTGTCACTTCAGTGAGAAACATTAGGATTCTATCTATGGTTTCATTCCTTTCCTGTATTGGCCAAAATTCAAAAATTTCTGTCCAATATTTACAAAGTAATTGTTAAACTTTTCAACTACCACATTCATATCATTACTGGTGTTTTCCAATATTTAGCACCGTTCCTAATAATACTGTTTAAAATGCCCCATGTAGCTTTGATGTTTTCATTTTTATCAAATAATTGAGTAATATTTCTTCTGATGCTCTCAAGATTGTCAACTTATTTTTGTTATGTTTTCTGCATCTTTAGCTTGTTGAATGATACATTTTCCATCTAATTGTGGCAAGTGGGTGATGAAAACACTAATTTTGGTTGAAGAACAATACCAACAACGCTACCTGGGGGATTTCGCCCCAGGAAATAGTTTAGCTTAGATCAGGACACACAGGCTCGAAATTACCACAGGCAAGAGACGAGGTATAGAAAAATATAACAATTCTTTATTGCAATAACAACATTAAGAAACATCAGCTGTGGATCATATTCTTACTTTGACCTGTCGGTGGTACTAAAGGGGAACAGAACTGAAATACTTCTGTGAACAGAATCGGTGACAAAGGGCAGCCTTGGCGGAGGCCAAGGTTTACCGGAAACAGGCTCGACTTACTCGTGGCAATGCGAACCAGACTCCTGCCCTGTTTGTACAAAGACTGGATAGCACGTAGTAGCGCGCCACCAATCCCGTACTCCCGGAGCACCCCTCAAAGGACACAAACGAGGGACACGGTCGAATGCCTTTTCCAGATCCACAAAGCACATGTAGACCGGTTGGGCAAACTCCCATGCACCCTCAAGCACTCTTGTGAGGGTGTAGAGCTGGTCCAGTGATCCGTGACCAGGACGAAAACCGCATTGGACCTCTTGTAACAAAGGTTCGACCAACGGTCGTACCCTTCTCTCCAGCACCCTGGAATAGACTTTCCCAGGGAGGCTGAGGAGTGTGATCCCCCATAGTTGGAACACACCCCTCCGGTCACCCTTCTTGAAAAGGGGGACCACCGGCCTGCCAATCCAAAGGTACTGTTCCCGACTTCCATGCAATGTTGGAGACGTGGCAGCCAAAACAGTCCCTCAACATCCAGAGCCTTGAGGAATTCTGGGCGGAACTCATCCACCCCCGGAGCTTTGCCACTGAGGAGCGTTTTAACCACCCCAGATACCTCAGCCACGGTGATGGCACTGTCCACGTATGTGTCCTCAGACTCTGCTTCGTCGATGGAAGGTATGTCAGTGGGATTGAGAAGGGCCTCAAAATATTCCTTCCACCGTCCGACTACATCCCCAGTCGAGGTCAACAGGCCCCCGTCTCCACTGTAAACAGTGTGGACCGGGCACTGCTTCCCTTTTCTGAGGTGCCGGACGGTTTGCCAGAACCTGTTCGAGGCCGACCGAAAGTCGTGCTCCAAGGCCTCACCAAATTCTTTCCACACCCGAGTTTTTGCCTCGACAACCGCCGGAGCCGCGAACAGTTTGGCCTGACGGTACCTATAATCAATGACATCCTTAATGCTACTTATTGTGCCGACATCGGGCAGCCCTGTCTGACAGACCTTTCTAACCTAATTAACCCTGTTAGAACACTGTGAGCTTTTATAACAGTTACGGCATTTTTATACATTCTCTGTATCCAGCCTACCAGCCTATCTCCAAACCTATTCTTTTAAGTAATGTAAATAAATATTCGTGGTTGACCCTGTCAAAAGCCTTATTTAAGTCTATTCTCATGATAATCCCTCACCACCTTTTTTCATACAATCATTGACATCCTTCATGCTACTTATTGTGTCTGTGATGTCCCTCCCAGGTATGCCGTAGGATTGTGTTTTCCCCACAATTTTCCCTATGACTCTCTTCAACCTGTTTATGATGACTTTTGCCAGTATTTTATAGTCATTATTCAACATACTAATTGGTCTATAATTTTCTCATCTTTCCCTCCCACCCTTTTTATATACTATACTTATAACCCCCATTCTTATACTATTTGGCATCTCCTCCATCCACTTAAATAATCTATGTAGTACTGGAGTTAGTATGGTTTTAAACTCAATGTAAAATTCTCCTATCAGTCCATCCGAACCTGGACTTTTATTCCTTTTTAACTTGCTAATTGCTCTATCTATCTCTCTTCTGTCTATTTCTCTTTCACTTATTAATTTATCTCCCACAATTGCACAATTTGAAAGAATCCTTTTTAAAGGCGACACTGGCTATGTTTTAACTGAGTCTCCTCGGCCTTTAACAACCAGTTTTTCTGTTTGCTAAAATTTACTGAAAGGCGCTTTATTCTTTTCTTTGCCTCCTCCCACCAGTCCACAATTGACTCAATACATTCTATTTCCATATCAAAAGAATCAAACAACCTATTCATTTTTTTGCAATAATTTTCATCTTCAAGCAAAGAATTATTTAAAATCCAAGAACCCCCCGTGCGCTGCCCTTTAAAAGGGCTAAAATCTACACGCAGTGGAGAATGGTCACTTAACCAAGCGTCATTATAGAACACTGAGGCCGTTCGCCTCAAGAAGCCCTCAGACATCAAACATAAATCAATTTGGGACTGTTTTAATGCCCCTAAGACAACTTGCCGTCTGGAAAAAACTCTCTTGTTAAAATTCAGAGCTCTCCAGCCTTCAGTCATATCATATCGGGACATGAGGTCTAACAAGTGCGTCCTAGACACGTCATTTCTATACACATTGTTAGCACTTAAGTCTATTTTTGTAAGGGCTACATTAAAATCACCAATGACAATACTTTCTGAATTGACATAAGTAAAGACAGAGGAAAAGAGAATCTTCCTTTCCTGCTCCTCATTCGGAGCATAAATATTGATAAGCCTAAATGAAAAAGGCTGGACAAAATCAACAACAAAAGCACCTCCCGGATCCGCATGGACTAATGTGGGTGTCCCAAAAAAGTCAGTTTTTACAATGGTAGCTACACCACGCGAACGTGCAGAGCCAAGAGCACAAAAGACAGTTCCCACGCCCATTGCCTGCACCGTACGCACATGAGATGGCTCCCAATGAGTCTCCTGCAAACACAGCACACCCCAGCTTCATGAAATTTCAGCTTGTTTATCTGTCTGCATGCTATGATCTGTCCACACACTTCCTTGGCAGCTCTCATAAGCACAATGGGCACCATTTCCTCCACTCCCTCAATGTCCAGCACAACAGTTAATTCCTTGTCATAAGTTCGGTTTCTTTCACTCACATTTAGTCCATCCATATTCTTATTTTGTCCATTGTTCAAAGGAGTAGTCTGGGGGCGAGCAGGGTTCGAAGCCATGATGACAATCCAAAGAGCCAAGGCTCAAAAAGGGAGAAACCAAAATCACTCCTCCACAGCAGGAGTGCTGGGAGGAGGAAAAAAACCCAAAAACAAAGAGGGGAAACCAAAATAAAATAAGAAACAAAAGATAACAGCCACACAAACAAACAGCTCCTCTCCACTTTCCCTCCAAAATGCTTCCTCGTTAGGACACACCTACTGGGCGTTCTCAGGGTAGTATGGCCGTAAGCCGTGGCTCATTTTGGAAAAATCCTTTTTGAAGGAGACACTGGCCAACAGGATTCCCACAAAAATCATTGCTTTCCCCAACAAGTGGGAAAGAGCGCCCTCTTCCGTCAGGCGAGAGCAGAAAGCATAAAAAGCTTACAGCACCTGGTATTCCCAGGCGGTCTCCCATCCAAGTACTAACCAGGCCCGCCCCTGCTTAGCTTCCGAGATCGGACGAGATCGGGCGTTCTCAGGGTAGTATGGCCGTAAGCCCTGGCTCGTTTTGGAAAAATCCTTTTTGAAGGCGACACTGGCCAACAAGATTCCCACAAAAATGATTGCTTTCCCCAACAAGTGGGAAAGAGCGCCCTCTTCCGTCAGGCGAGAGCAGAAAGCACAAAAAGCTTACAGCACCTGGTATTCCCAGGCGGTCTCCCATCCCATCTTTTTTTCCTCTATTGCTATTTTGCTTTCCAGCATTACTCTGTTTTCGTTGTCTATTTGCTTTTTCCGTTTGGCAAATTTTATGCTCTGCTTTTTGATGAAAGTCTTTATCGTCTCCCATCCTTGGATGGCATCGTCCTCCATCAACTCCTGCACAAGTTCACTTTGGAGCAGGGTGGTTATCTTATTTTTGTATGCCGGGTCTTGTACTAGCGAGGAGTTGAGGCACCAGGTTCCCCCGCCCTTGCCCTCCCCTTTGGGCCCTAAGGTTAATGTCATGATAGCGTGGTCGCTTAATTCTGTAAACTCCCACTTCAGTTCGCGTACATGTCCTATAATTTCTTCCTTTGCAATACACAGGTCTATTCTACTCTGTTTCAGTATTTTTCTGCACTACCTGTTTTCTTGTATACCCTCTTTTGTTGGAGTTGTCGTTCCTCCACACATCAACAAGGTTTTTGTCTTTTAGCAGGCTGAGTAGGGCTGCTCGGGAGGCATCGGGTTTGAAGGTGGAGGCGCTGCAAGCGTCCATCCTGGTGCAGCGTACGTTAAAGTCCCCTACCAGCAGCGTGTTTGGTATGCATAAGGGGCCCAGCCATTCGAAGAAAGCTGAAATTGCAGGAAAGCCTAACAGAGGTGTAGACAATCTTTGTACGACATAAATGGGCTGTGTTGTTGCATTGTCTTTGTATTTTATTATAGCATCAAACTGACCTTTCACTTTCAGGGTTTCACCACTCGGACCACACAGGGGCTTCTCTGCTCTGGTGAGTGGGCCATGAATGTCTTTTGAGTAGATAGCAGCTGGTATCACGGTCACGTCAGCTCCTGTATCCAGTTTGAAAGTCACATTTTTGCCATTTACTTCCAGTGTCTTTTTCCAGTTGGTGGGCTGTGCTCCTGCCGAAACTGTTCCTAAAAACAAAATGTTGTCCTCATCCTCCAGGACTGCTCCAACTCTGCCTGATCTGCAAAATGTCCCTTTTTTCGACATTTTCTGCACTCTGCGTCTCATTTTTGGAGTGTGCAGGTGATTTGCCACAGCGTCCACAGTACTTGTTCCCTTTTTGGTTTTGAAACTGACTCTTTGTTTCAAATGGTTTTCGTGCTTGGTTCTCTTTAAAAGTCTTTTTCTTAAACTTTAATGCGTCCACATTTGCCTCTTTAATGTCCTTAACATTTGTTTCTCTCATGACTGGTTGCTGTTTCTTTATCTCTTCATGCTGTCTTATCAGTAGCACTGCTTTTTCCAGTGTTAATCCGCCATCCAGCTGCAGTTTTTCTGACAGGCCCTGGTGCTGTATGCCCACCACTAGCCTATCTCTTATCATTTCGTCCTGCAGTGGTCCATACTGGCAGTTTTCTGCTAACTTGTAGACTGAAGCAATGAAGGACTCAGCTGATTCCCCTGGTTCTTGACACCTTTTGTTAAAACGTGCTCTCTCGTATATCACGTTGTGTTTGCCTATAAAGTGTTTATCAAAGGCTTCTTTCACACACGAGTACTTTTTAATCTCTTCGTCTTTCAACCCGAGCGTGCTTAAAATATCATCTGCTTTATCACCCATTGTGTACACTAAATAGTTTACTTGATAGCTTTCATCTTTGCTGTCTAGTCCCGCCGCAACACGAAACCTTTCGAAACGGCGAATCCAGTTGGGCCATGACGAGTAGTCACCAAAATCAAAGTTCTCAGGTGGGTTGATTGAAAACAGGGAATCCATCATTGTTGCGCCGTCCCCCGGACCTCTCGTTGCGCCGTTAGCTTAGGCCAGGGGTGCTCATTAAGTCGATCGCGAGCTACCGGTCAATCGCGGAGGTGGTACTGGTCGATCGCTGGTCGATCGCGGCGTGACATTAAAAAAATATCATCCCAGCATCAATGCCGTCACTTGATTGATATACAGGGCAGCCATTCAGATGACAACTGAATGTTGCCCTTCGGGCGACCAATCAAATCAAACAACGTCTCTAAGTGCAGCAGAACTTACGATGTCAGCCTATCATCCATCCCCGTTACTTGATTGACATACAGGACAACCAGTCAGATGACACCTGAATTTTGACCTTTAGGTCACCGCTCATGCGTAAACAACGATGCAAAGTGCTAAGCTAGTTGGCGAATTGCGAGATTTTAAGCCCTCGCTAAAGTTTATGGTCACTAAAATGAGTGAAGGAGCTGGACCAAGTAAAAAGGCAAAAACTGGACCAAGTAAAAAGGCAAAAAACATATCACTTCCATACGGATATGGAATATTATACGGATATTGTGATACGGATATTATCCATGACTGATAAACATTTGGAAGTGTGCTTGAGGCTGGCTATCAGCAGCTACTGTCCGGACTATGCATCCCTGGCTGGTTCAATTCAGTGCAAGTCATCAAAGTAAACTCAGGTAATTACAAAAAATGTTAATAGTTAATTATGTGTGTTTTGCAATATTGGCTCATTTGGTTATGTAAGGTACATCAACATACATTGTACGTACAAATAATCCTCAATACATTTGAAAATAAATAGATGTTTTGCATTTTTGTAGTGGGTAGATCATTTTGACTCGGTCATTTTAAAAGTAGCTCGCATGCTGAAAAAGTGTGAGCACCCCTGGCTTAGGCGGTAGCACTTAGCCTCTTACTTGGGCTTGCGGTAAGACCGCTGCTTCTCACCGACTTCGTCCTCCGATCTCTGCCTGAGACGGGCTTCTTAACTTCTGACACCATGTGCTATGATGTGTGAACGTGCATAAAGAAGGCTCCTGTAGGTCTTTATCTGAAGCTTTATTAACATGCTTCGACATGGGAACGTGTCACCTCCTAATGTGTCCTACCGGATACACATCACATTATTTCCTATCTAAATGCTTCCAGTACAGCTGTCACCGCAGCTGCCGTTGCCGCTGTCATCTTCGTCGCCGCTGCCACCTCCATTGGCGTTGGCATCCTCTCCATTCTCTTTTCCTCTCCTTCACTTAGCACTGTAGCTGCCGGCGTTTCCATGTCTCTCTCCAGCGCTCCCTCAACCAGCATCTCCGCCTCGCCCCTTTCATTCTCCTCACACTCTCTGGCGTAGTGGCCTTGCTCGCCACATTTAAAGCACTTAAACTCCGGGCAATCTCGGATAATGTGGCAGGGCTGGATGCACAATCTGCATACCTTCCTCTGGCGGTCGTGTAGCACCCGAAAGTGTTCTTCCCCCTCGAGGGTCTCGAACTTAGTTGCAAATGGTAGGGAGCGGACTTTTTCGTTGAAGCGCACCTTTAGGTAGCGTGTTCCGTCTGCAATGTCGGTGCCGGGCCACATGCGCCTTCTGATGGTGGACACTGCCTGAACTCCCCATTCCTCCAGCTTCTTCAGGATCACCTCACCTTCAATGTACACTGGAAGGCCAAGGAATGAGACGACGAGCTCGTCATTACGAATTTCTGACGCTATTATCTTATTGGTCTTCAATGTGATGCCGTCCAGCAGACGGTCCTTTCCCTTTTTTGTCTTCTGTAGTAACTTCGAATTTTGTCAGGGATTTTTGGCGGCATCCCACCACTCGTCCACATTCTTCTCCAATTTTCTTACATATCTCCATCATCGTTACTTTTTCCTGTCCTACTACTTCCACTGCCACTGTTAATTGTCTTTCATACCTGTTGTCTGCATTTGTTGTCTCGTCCACGCTTTTCTTCTCTGCTCGCTCCATTTTCCCTCTTATAGGCCCCGGCATCATTTGACGCCCCCCCCCCCAGCCGCGGTTGGTGGTGGTGGGGGCGTGGGGTTGCTTCGTACAAATATTACGTTTTAGATGGAAATTTGGCTAAAAATCTTCAAAACAAATCGGAAGACAGGGAGTACACACGCAGGGTTGCCTTTTGTTTGCTCACACTCTCACCTGCACTCAATCACCAATCAGCGAGTGGGCGTTTTCAGGGTAGTATGGCCGTAAGCCCTTGCTCATTTTGGAAAAATCCTTTTTGAAGGCGACACTGGCCAACAGGATTCCCACAAAAATGATTGATTTCCCCAACAAGTGGGAAAGAGAGCCCTCTTCCGTCAGGCGAGAGCAGAAAGCATAAAAAGCTTACAGCACCTGGTATTCCCAGGCGGTCTCCCATCCAAGTACTAACCAGGCCCGCCCCTGCTTAGCTTCCGAGATCGGACGAGATCGGGCGTTCTCAGGGTAGTATGGCCGTAAGCCCTTGCTCATTTTGGAAAAATCCTTTTTGAAGGCGACACTGGCCAACAGGATTCCCACAAAAATGATTGCTTTCCCCATCAAGTGGGAAAGAGCGCCCTCTTCTGTCAGGCGAGAGCAGAAACCATGAAAAGCTTACAGCACAAAAAGCTTACAGCACCTGGTATTCCCAGGCGGTCTCCCATCCAAGTACTAACCAGGCCCGCCCCTGCTTAGCTTCCGAGATCGGACGAGATCGGGCGTTCTCAGGGTAGTATGGCCGTAAGCCGTGGCTCATTTTGGAAAAATCCTTTTTGAAGGCGACACTGGCCAACAGGATTCCCACGAAAATCATTGCTTTCCCCAACAAGTGGGAAAGAGCGCCCTCTTCCGTCAGGCGAGAGCAGAAAGCATAAAAAGCTTACAGCACCTGGTATTCCCAGGCGGTCTCCCATCCAAGTACTAACCAGGCCCGCCCCTGCTTAGCTTCCGAGATCGGACGAGATCGGGCGTTCTCAGGGTAGTATGGCCGTAAGCCCTTGCTCATTTTGGAAAAATCCTTTTTGAAGGCGACACTGGCCAACAGGATTCCCACAAAAATGATTGCTTTCCCCATCAAGTGGGAGAGAGCGCCCTCTTCTGTCAGGCGAGAGCAGAAACCATGAAAAGCTTACAGCACAAAAAGCTTACAGCACCTGGTATTCCCAGGCGGTCTCCCATCTAAGTACTAACCAGGCCCGCCCCTGCTTAGCTTCCGAGATCGGACGAGATCGGGCGTTCTCTTTTTTTAAATTTTTTATTTTTATTTTCATTCATTCAACAAACTTTACACATCAATTCTGAATTGCAGTCCCATTTCTTCATTCATATACACCATTGTATTCCCTTTCACAAAAGCATGATAGAATTCCCCCTCCTCCAAGTAATAGTACAAAATGGAAATGTCTTTTTTCATTATACTTTTAAAAATTTGCCATACATCCGCATTTGTCTTGTCATAGTGAATCATATTTCTTCGTACTTTAACAGCATATCTTGCATGGCTCAATGTATAGTTTAACAGATTTGCATTACATTCTCCCAGCCTTTTTTTTTTTACACCAAATAACCACAGTTCTTTCCAGTCCATGTCCCTTACAAATCTTCCTCCCCAACAACTCGTTATGAGCTTTCTAATTTTGTCAAAATATGTTATTAACACTTCACATTCTATGAACTCATGCATAAATGTTTCTACCTTCTTTTCACATACTTCACATTCTTTGCTCACATTCTCATCAAATTTGCTTATAATTAGATTATTGAATATTCTATTGTGTCTTAGCATGAAGTCCATGTGCTCACATTCACTGGTGTTCCATTTCACTCTCATATTTGCCCATATTTTCTTTACATCCATTCCTTCTATTGCTTTTTCCCACACTCTTTCCGATGCCGGCCTTCTAACATTCTCTCCTTTAAAATATGCATACAATATCTTAGTTTTTACATTCTCCAGTCTTTTCTTACTTTTCCCTTCTCCCACATAGAGTTCCAGCTCACAGTCATCCCCCACCTTATGCCCTCTTTCAATCATCATTCTCCACTCCCTCGGCATCCCATCTTTGATTTTGCCCATCACTTTTTCCACCTCTCCCACCCCGATATCATCCCCCCTCAATTTCACTTCATCCACCATCACCTGTGCTGACATGAAACCAGGTACATATTCATACACTATATCTCTAACTTTCCTTATACCTGCCCTCCTGATCAGCATATTGTCCATCATTCTTCCGTCGCTTGTGATTTTTGGATTTAAGAAGAGAGGTTGTTCCCATATTTGTTTTAGATTTTGACATTCATAGCTTATGTTCTTTACAAACTCCCCCCATGCACTCAACACCTCTTTGTAAAACTCACTCACTCCATTCAACATTCCTTTTCTCATTTTCATGTATACACCACTCTCTCCGCACCCCCCACATTGACTGATTGCTTCCTTCAGAAAAGCCTTCCACATGTGATCATTCTTAGCAGCTAAATAGTTCACCATTGTCTTCACCCTCATTGCCTTCTTTTTGCATTCTAGACTTACTAGTTTTAATCCACCATCCTTGTATTCGTTCTCTAAAACCTCCCGTGCTATTCTGGCCCCTTTCCCGTCCCACAAAAAGTCATTCACCAACCCCTCCACTTCTTTCACCACTCTGTCAGGCACATCCAACGCTCTCATTGCGTAGATCATTTTACTCATTAGCAGTGCATTCACCACCACCACTTTCCCTTTTAATTTTAGTCCTCTCTTTTTCCAAAATTTCAATGTATTCTTCATACTGTTTATTATTCCTTCGTATTGTCTATCCCTTCCTTCTGCTCCCTCTATCCCCACATTTATCCCTAAGATCTTCATATAGTCCTTCTTCACCTTTAACCCCATCTCATTCTTCCCTGATTCACTTACTCCTATATACATCATCTCCGACTTCCCAATGTTGACCTTTGCCCCCGATGCCCTACCATAGGCTTTTATACTTTCCAGTACTTCTCCTACACTCTCCTCATCTTTGACTGTGATAGTTGTGTCATCTGCATATTGGTATACTAAGCTCCTCTGTCCTCCTGGTATATTTATCCCTCTAATATTATTGTTCCCTTGCAATAGCCATGCCAGCGGTTCGGCTGATAGAGAGTATAATAAGGCCGACATCGGGCAGCCCTGTCTGACAGACCTTTCTAATCTTATTGACCCTGTTAGAACGCCGTTAACTTTTATAACGCTTACGGCATTTTTATACATTCTTTTTATCCAGCCTACCAGCCTATCTCCAAACCCTATTCTTTTAAGTAATGTAAATAAATATTCGTGGTTGACCCTGTCAAAAGCCTTATTTAAGTCTATGCTCATGATAATCCCTCCACCACCTTTTTTCATATAATCAATTACATCCTTAATACTACATATTGTGTCTGTGATGTCCCTCCCAGGTATGCCGTATGATTGTGTTTTTCCTATAATTTTCCCTATGACTCTCTTTAACCTGTTTGTGATTACCTTTGCCAGTATTTTATAGTCATTATTCAACATACTAATTGGTCTATAGTTTTCTAATTTTTCCCTCCCACCCTTTTTATATACTAAACTTATAACCCCCATTCTTATACTATTTGGTATCTCCCCTGCCTCCTCCATCCACTTGAATAATCTATATAATACTGGAGTTAGTATGGTTTTAAACTCAATATAAAATTCTTCTATCAGTCCATCCGAACCTGGACTTTTATTCCTTTTTAATTCGCTAATTGCTCCATCTATCTCTCTTCTGTCTATTTCTCTTTCACTTATTAATTTATCTCCTTCGCTGACCTTGACCCTCACCTTTTCTAGAAGCTGTTCCATGACTCTTTTGTCGACATTTTCCTCCTTAAATAGGTCCCTATAAAACTGCTCTACCCTCTCCACTATTCCAAATCCATCTGTGATGATCCCCCCTTCCCCATCCTCTATCTCCCCTATGAAGCTCCTTTTCT
Source organism: Doryrhamphus excisus (assembly GCF_030265055.1). Classification (NCBI taxonomy): domain Eukaryota; kingdom Metazoa; phylum Chordata; class Actinopteri; order Syngnathiformes; family Syngnathidae; genus Doryrhamphus; species Doryrhamphus excisus. Next base: position 21,800,614 of record NC_080466.1, on the reverse strand, counting down.
GGTTTGTTTTTTCCAAGCCCAGAAAATATCCACTACATTTTTCTCCCTCAATCACATATCTTGCTCTACTTCTCACCATCGCCCCTCTACACTTCCTCTCCTCTATATCCTCTAATTCATATTTTAGGGCTATGCATTTCGTTAGATCACTTCCCCCATTGTCTATTTTTTCATTCTCCTTGTCCAGCTCATCCCTCAGCCTCCTTTCTCTTTCTTTCTCTCTCCTGCTCTTATCTCTCCCATATTTTATGCTCAATATTTTAATTGCTCTTTTGACCCTTTCCCACCATTCCCCAACATTATCCTCATACATACTATCATTCATCCATATTGCAATGCATGTCTCCACTTGATTTTTATATTTAGTGTCGTGCAGTAAGCTTCCATTCAAACACCACACCCCGCCTCCCCTCCCCTCCCTCCCTTGTGATATAGTCAAACACACAATTGCATGATCGCTGATTGCAGTCATCTTATATTTGATTGATCCTATCTTGGTTAAGATGTTTTCTTTTGCCCAAACCAAATCTATTCTGCTTTGTTTGAGCACCCCCCCCCCCACCACTTGTTTCCTTGTGAACACCTTCCCTGCTGGGTTTCGTTCCCGCCATACATCCACCATTCCATTTGCTCTCATATTTTGCAGTAGAACCCCCCTTGAGCTGTCATCCCTGAACCTCATCTCTGTGCACACATCCAACCTCCCACACCACACATTGAAATCCCCGACCATCACACAGTTCCCTTGCATGAAATCCTTCAAACTCCCAAAAAAACCTTCCTTTCCCTCTCATCGTTCGGTGCATAGATGTTCCATAGCTGATATGTTTTGCCACCATAATGAAACTCAATCCCTAAAACCCTCCCCTTCCCATCCTTCCCACACTCCTTTACATCTTCCACCACTCCCTTCCTAACTAATATTGCCACACCCCTCGCATTCTTCTCTCCATTATTAACAAATATTTCCCCAATCCACTCTCTCTCTATATAATCTATAACCCCCCCATCCCAGTTAGTCTCTTGCAGACAAACGATGTCCTCTTTACATATTTGCATTGCATAAAGCAGTCTCTCTTTATTTCTTTGTCCGTTCCCATTGAATGAGGAAAGCGTCAGCATTGACTTCATGTGAGAAGGAGAAAAGTCTGACACCCCCCACTTTTAATTCTACATTAATCTGATCAGTTTCTTTGTCTCCTTCCGATCAGCTGTTCTCCCCTTGATCTCCTCTTGCACTGTCAAACCCTCCTGCCCCTTATCCGACTCCTCACTTGGGAATGATGTAATGTTTCCTTCGTCTCTTCCCCCTCCCCCGTTACCCTTTTCTCCCTCACTCGATACATCTTTGAGACTCTCTCTAGTTTTACTCGTTGTTACCCCACACACTTCCAGCTCCCTTTCCTCTCCCCAGATTCCCTCAATCACCTTGAACCCATCAATCACTCTCCTCCCTCTTTCCTCCCCATGATTATGCCTCTTGTCAACAGTGTCATTCTTACTTTCGTTGTCCGTGTCCTCTCCTGTTGTCTCGTCTTCTCGTCCTGCTGTTACCTCTTCCACACTCTCTTCACTCCCGTCGCTCCGTTTGCGCTTCAGCTCTGCCGTCTCGCTTGCGCCGTCCTCACGAACCTCTCTTTGTCCGCCGTCGTCCCCGATGGTGAGCGCAGTGTCCGCTCCTTGCGTACCGGTCTCCACCACCGTTCCTTCACGTGTGGCCCTCTTCTCTGGCTCTCCTCTCGTCGTACAGCTTCCGCTGCCACTGCTGCCTGGACTCTGTTCCTCGTCTTCCATCCTTGCAGCTGTAGTGATCCTGACGTTCTGAGGCCTTTGGCCCTCTTCCTCCTCCATGCTGACCGCCTCTGCTTGGATTCTGGCTTCCGACATCTCCTCATGTCCCGCTGGGTCGCTTGATTGATGGCACTCCCTGGCGTAGTGGCCCTGTGCACCGCAGCTGAAGCACTTGAATTCCGGGCACTCTCTTAGGATGTGACCAGGTTGTATACAGAGCCTGCATACCTTGACCTGCCTGTCGTGCATCACCTTGAAATATTCTTCCCCTTCAAGTGTTGAGAATTTGGTTGTGAAGGGGAGTGAGCGGACCCTTTCATTGAATTTGACGCGGCAGAAGCGTGTGCCATCCAAAATGTCCGTTCCTGGCCACTTCCTCCTCTTTATTGGTGACACAACTGTCACTCCGCAGTCCTCCAGTTTCTTAATTATTTCAATGTCTTCAATATATACCGGGAGACTTAAAAAAGACACAGTCAGTTCATCCCTGCATGGTTCAGAGGCAATTAGCCTGCAATTCTGGATTCTTAGACAATCAAGGAGCTTCTTTTTACCCTCCATATCCTTCATTGTGACCTCAAATTTATTTCTTCCTTTAATTCTGCATCCTGTCATGGTTCCACAGTTTAGAACAATTCCCTTGAACATGTCGAGTGGTGCAATGGCCTCCTCACCCACGACTTCCACTGCCACAGCTAATTGCCTGGGATAGGCAGCAGCCTTGTCTGATGACTCCATGACTACCAGTTTGACTTGTGCTCCTTGTTTAGAACAAAAAGCGCCCCCCCACCAGCCACAACTTTGGGGGGGGTGGGGGAGGACAGGGAGGGGGGAGCGGGCCCACTCCCTGACCATTCACAAAAGAAAAATTTTAGGAAAAAAATAAACACTTTCAATGAAGAGGAAAAACTGAGTGTATCTCAAAAAATATCTCTCCGTGATCCACTCTGCAACTGCTCTCTCCGGGCGTTCTCAGGGTAGTATGGCCGTAAGCCCTCGCTCATTTTGGAAAAATCCTTTTTGAAGGCGACACTGGCCAACAGGATTCCCACAAAAATGATTGCTTTCCCCAACAAGTGGGAGAGAGCGCCCTCTTCTGTCAGGCGAGAGCAGAAACCATGAAAAGCTTACAGCACAAAAAGCTTACAGCACCTGTTATTCCCAGGCGGTCTCCCATCCAAGTACTAACCAGGCCCGCCCCTGCTTAGCTTCCGAGATGGGACAAGATCGGGCATTCTCAGGGTAGTATGGCCGTAAGCCGTGGCTCGTTTTGGAATAATCCTTTTTGAAGGCGACACTGGCCAACAGGATTCCCACAAAAATGATTGCTTTCCCCAACAAGCGGGAAAGAGCGCCCTCTTCTGTCAGGCGAGAGCAGAAAGCATGAAAAGCTTACAGCACCTGGTATTCCCAGGCGGTCTCCCATCCAAGTACTAACCAGGCCCGCCCCTGCTTAGCTTCCGAGATCTGACGAGATCGGGCGTTCTCAGGGTAGTATGGCCGTAAGCCCTTGCTCGTTTTGGAAAAATCCTTTTAGAAGGCGACACTGGCCAACAGGATTCGCACAAAAATCATTGCTTTCCCCAACAAGTGGGAAAGAGCGCCCTCTTCTGTCAGGCGAGAGCAGAAAGCATGAAAAGCATACAGCACAAAAAGCTTACAGCACCTGGTATTCCCAGGCGGTCTCCCATCCAAGTACTAACCAGGCCCGCCCCTGCTTAGCTTCCGAGATCGGACGAGATCGGGCGTTCTCAGGGTAGTATGGCCGTAAGCCCTTGCTGACTTTGGAAAAATCCTTTTTGAAGGCGACACTGGCCAACAGGATTCCCACAAAAATCATTGCTTTCCCCAACAAGTGGGAAAGAGCGCCCTCTTCCGTCAGGCGAGAGCAGAAAGCATAAAATGCTTACAGCACCTGGTATTCCCAGGCGGTCTCCCATCCAAGTACTAACCAGGCCCGCCCCTGCTTAGCTTCCGAGATCGGACGAGATCGGGCGTTCTCAGGGTAGTATGGCCGTAAGCCCTTGCTCATTTTGGAAAAATCCTTTTAGAAGGCGACACTGGCCAACAGGATTCCCACAAAAATCATTGCTTTCCCCAACAAGTGGGAAAGAGCGCCCTCTTCTGTCAGGCGAGAGCAGAAAGCATGAAAAGCTTACAGCACAAAAAGCTTACAGCACCTGGGATTCCCAGGCGATCTCCCATCCAAGTACTAACCAGGCCCGCCCCTGCTTAGCTTCCGAGATCGGACGAGATCGGGCGTTCTCAGGGTAGTATGGCCGTAAGCCGTGGCTCATTTTGGAAAAATCCTTTTTGAAGGCGACACTGGCCAACAGGATTCCCACAAAAATGATTGCTTTCCCCAACAAGCGGGAAAGAGCGCCCTCTTCTGTCAGGCGAGAGCAGAAAGCATGAAAAGCTTACAGCACCTGGTATTCCCAGGCGGTCTCCCATCCAAGTACTAACCAGGCCCGCCCCTGCTTAGCTTCCGCGATCTGACGAGATCGGGCGTTCTCAGGGTAGTATGGCCGTAAGCCCTTGCTCATTTTGGAAAAATCCTTTTTGAAGGCGACACTGGCCAACAGGATTCCCACAAAAATCATTGCTTTCCCCAACAAGTGGGAAAGAGCGCCCTCTTCCGTGAGGCGAGAGCAGAAAGCATAAAAAGCTTACAGCACCTGGTATTCCCAGGCGGTCTCCCATCGAAGTACTAACCAGGCCCGCCCCTGCTTAGCTTCCGAGATCGGACGAGATCGGGCGTTCTCAGGGTAGTATGGCCGTAAGCCCTTGTTCATTTTGGAAAAATCCTTTTTGAAGGCGACACTGGCCAACAGGATTCCCACAAAAATCATTGCTTTCCCCATCAAGTGGGAAAGAGCGCCCTCTTCCGTGAGGCGAGAGCAGAAAGCATAAAAAGCTTACAGCACCTGGTATTCCCAGGCGGTCTCCCATCCAAGTACTAACCAGGCCCGCCCCTGCTTAGCTTCCGAGATCGGACGAGATCGGACGAGATCGGGCGTTCTCAGGGTAGTATGGCCGTAAGCCCTTGCTGACTTTGGAAAAATCCTTTTTGAAGGCGACACTGGCCAACAGGATTCCCACAAAAATCATTGCTTTCCCCAACAAGTGGGAAAGAGCGCCCTCTTCTGTCAGGCGAGAGCAGAAAGCATGAAAAGCATACAGCACAAAAAGCTTACAGCACCTGGTATTCCCAGGCGGTCTCCCATCCAAGTACTAACCAGGCCCGCCCCTGCTTAGCTTCCGAGATCGGACGAGATCGGGCGTTCTCAGGGTAGTATGGCCGTAAGCCCTTGCTGACTTTGGAAAAATCCTTTTTGAAGGCGACACTGGCCAACAGGATTCCCACAAAAATCATTGCTTTCCCCAACAAGTGGGAAAGAGCGCCCTCTTCCGTCAGGCGAGAGCAGAAAGCATAAAATGCTTACAGCACCTGGTATTCCCAGGCGGTCTCCCATCCAAGTACTAACCAGGCCCGCCCCTGCTTAGCTTCCGAGATCGGACGAGATCGGGCGTTCTCAGGGTAGTATGGCCGTAAGCCCTTGCTCATTTTGGAAAAATCCTTTTAGAAGGCGACACTGGCCAACAGGATTCCCACAAAAATCATTGCTTTCCCCAACAAGTGGGAAAGAGCGCCCTCTTCTGTCAGGCGAGAGCAGAAAGCATGAAAAGCTTACAGCACAAAAAGCTTACAGCACCTGGGATTCCCAGGCGATCTCCCATCCAAGTACTAACCAGGCCCGCCCCTGCTTAGCTTCCGAGATCGGACGAGATCGGGCGTTCTCAGGGTAGTATGGCCGTAAGCCGTGGCTCATTTTGGAAAAATCCTTTTTGAAGGCGACACTGGCCAACAGGATTCCCACAAAAATGATTGCTTTCCCCAACAAGCGGGAAAGAGCGCCCTCTTCTGTCAGGCGAGAGCAGAAAGCATGAAAAGCTTACAGCACCTGGTATTCCCAGGCGGTCTCCCATCCAAGTACTAACCAGGCCCGCCCCTGCTTAGCTTCCGCGATGTGACGAGATCGGGCGTTCTCAGGGTAGTATGGCCGTAAGCCCTTGCTCATTTTGGAAAAATCCTTTTTGAAGGCGACACTGGCCAACAGGATTCCCACAAAAATCATTGCTTTCCCCAACAAGTGGGAAAGAGCGCCCTCTTCCGTGAGGCGAGAGCAGAAAGCATAAAAAGCTTACAGCACCTGGTATTCCCAGGCGGTCTCCCATCGAAGTACTAACCAGGCCCGCCCCTGCTTAGCTTCCGAGATCGGACGAGATCGGGCGTTCTCAGGGTAGTATGGCCGTAAGCCCTTGCTCATTTTGGAAAAATCCTTTTTGAAGGCGACACTGGCCAACAGGATTCCAACAAAAATCATTGCTTTCCCCATCAAGTGGGAAAGAGCGCCCTCTTCCGTGAGGCGAGAGCAGAAAGCATAAAAAGCTTACAGCACCTGGTATTCCCAGGCGGTCTCCCATCCAAGTACTAACCAGGCCCGCCCCTGCTTAGCTTCCGAGATCGGACGAGATCGGGCGTTCTCAGGGTAGTATGGCCGTAAGCCCTTGCTGACTTTGGAAAAATCCTTTTTGAAGGCGACACTGGCCAACAGGATTCCCACAAAAATCATTGCTTTCCCCAACAAGTGGGAAAGAGCGCCCTCTTCCGTCAGGCGAGAGCAGAAAGCATAAAATGCTTACAGCACCTGGTATTCCCAGGCGGTCTCCCATCCAAGTACTAACCAGGCCCGCCCCTGCTTAGCTTCCGAGATCGGACGAGATCGGGCGTTCTCAGGGTAGTATGGCCGTAAGCCCTTGCTCATTTTGGAAAAATCCTTTTTGAAGGCGACACTGGCCAACAGGATTCCCACAAAAATCATTGCTTTCCCCAACAAGTGGGAAAGAGCGCCCTCTTCTGTCAGGCGAGAGCAGATAGCATAAAAAGCTTACAGCTCCTGGTATTCCCAGGCGGTCTCCCATCCAAGTACTAAGCAGGCCCGCCCCTGCTTAGCTTCCGAGATCGGACGAGATCGGGCGTTCTCAGGGTAGTATGGCCGTAAGCCCTTGCTCATTTTGGAAAAATCCTTTTTGAAGGCGACACTGGCCAACAGGATTCCCACAAAAATGATTGCTTTCCCCAACAAGTGGGAGAGAGCGCCCTCTTCTGTCAGGCGAGAGCAGAAACCATGAAAAGCTTACAGCACAAAAAGCTTACAGCACCTGGTATTCCCAGGCGGTCTCCCATCCAAGTACTAACCAGGCCCGCCCCTGCTTAGCTTCCGAGATCGGACAAGATCGGGCGTTCTCAGGGTAGTATGGCCGTAAGCCCTTGCTCATTTTGGAAAAATCCTTTTTGAAGGCGACACTGGCCAATAGGGTTCCCACAAAAATCATTGCTTTCCCCAACAAGTGGGAAAGAGCACCCTCTTCCGTCAGAAGAGAGCAGAAAGCATGAAAAGCTTACAGCACCTGGTATTCCCAGGCGGTCTCCCATCCAAGTACTAACCAGGCCCGCCCCTGCTTAGCTTCCGAGATCGGACGAGATCGGGCGTTCTCAGGGTAGTATGGCCGTAAGCCCTTACTCATTTTGGAAAAATCCTTTTTGAAGGCGACACTGGCCAACAGGATTCCCACAAAAATCATTGCTTTCCCCAACAAGTGGGAAAGAGCGCCCTCTTCTGTCAGGCGAGAGCAGAAAGCATGAAAAGCTTACGGCACAAAAAGCTTACAGCACCTGGTATTCCCAGGCGGTCTCCCATCCAAGTACTAACCAGGCCCGCCCCTGCTTAGCTTCCGAGATCGGACGAGAGCGGGCGTTCTCAGGGTAGTATGGCCGTAAGCCCTTACTCATTTTGGAAAAATCCTTTTTGAAGGCGACACTGGCCAACAGGAGTCCCACAAAAATCATTGCTTTCCCCAACAAGTGGGAAAGAGCGCCCTCTTCTGTCAGGCGAGAGCAGAAAGCATAAAAAGCTTACAGCACCTGGTATTCCCAGGCGGTCTCCCAACCAAGTACTAACCAGGCCCGCCCCTGCTTAGCTTCCGAGATCGGACGAGATCGGGCGTTCTCAGGGTAGTATGGCCGTAAGCCCTTGCTCATTTTGGAAAAATCCTTTTTGAAGGCGACACTGGCCAACAGGATTCCCACAAAAATCATTGCTTTCCCCAACAAGTGGGAAAGAGCGCCCTCTTCTGTCAGGCGAGAGCAGAAAGCATAAAAAGCTTACAGGACAAAAAGCTTACAGCACCTGGTATTCCCAGGCGGTCTCCCATCCAAGTACTAACCAGGCCCGCCCCTGCTTAGCTTCCGAGATCGG